>NC_134551.1:44641062-44947088 GCF_025594145.1 Primulina tabacum
TCTGAAAGTTTTCTTCGCAGGTGTTCTTCCTGTACTTCGAGATGTACTCGATGCTTGAGATTATATCCTACTTCTTAACGGTCCACTTCTTTGTCCAGATTTGTAAGATCTGGCTTTCTGTCTAGACAAAACAGTTCTTGGATTCCAAGAACTTCTTCCACTTCGAACATAAGGATGAGTCCTAAAATTTTTCCTCTTATGCTTCTGTGGTTTGCTTCCAATAATTGTTGGAAGATCATTTTCCTTACAACATAAAGGAGTACGTTTGTTTATACCCCTTAAACGTTTGTAATTCTTTTGTAATGCTGTCAAATGGCACCATTCTGCCAATTTTCCTTTGAGGAAAGAGGCTCTTCTTGCCAATGTATCTGGATTTCCAGGTACATATCTCTTATGAGCATTTCTCTCCAGGGACTGGGCATTTTTGCGAAAAAAAGCTGCATTGCTATATCTTCTTCGACTCCTGAATTTCATCTATATTTAGTGAATAACATAATGTATTCATCGACCAAACATATGTCATGTAATTCAAGATTATACAGAGCTTGAGTATATTTCTTCCTCTTCTCTGTATCTTGACTATTAAAATAGTCTACCCCTATAAATTGTACTTTAAGTAGGGTAGTCATTTTTTCAGCTATCTCGCTCAGAGATTCTCCGGCCAGGACTGACTCTTTCATTTCTAATGAAGTCATGTCCCAAGCAATTTTCATTGATCCCATAAGACTCATTTCTAAAATTTTAATGAATCCTTCTTTGTTGAGATCAAGTGTTCCTGCTGCGATTCTCGTAGCAGATGTCCAGTCATCTATGAGATCTTCTCTGTTTTTGAAATCTAATACATCAAGGTTAAGCATAACCCCGTAAGGATGTATAGGATCTAACACAAGTTTTTCCATAGGGTGTTTGGTGCAAGGGAATTTGACTTCTCCTTGTCCTTGTTTCCGCTGGGTATGATCCTCCACCAGTATGGAAATCAAATTGAGATTTTCTCATGTTTACATTCTGAGATCCCACACTTTCCCTTGGTGGTTCCTGAGAAGATGACCAGGTGATAGCAGGTGGTTCACCTCCTGCTGTGTTCATCTTCAGATCTACAACTTTGATATTTGTGAAAGATTTCGCAAGCTCTTGTAGATCCTCCAGTCCAATCCTTTCTAAAGTTGTCATCAAATTAATTTCTTTTATGAGACAGATTTAATTAGATTGATCATCTTTTCTTCTTCAGTCAAAGGTTTTGACACCACTCTGGCCTTCCCTTATTGGTGTAACAAAGGTTCAGTACCAAATGATGGTGGTAACCATCATCATGAAGTTCTTTTACTAGAACTTGGTTGTTGTTCTAGTTTCTGAATTATTGTTTGAATATCTTTAACATTCCAAGAATTTCTTCTTGGTTTTTAAGGATATTTTCAACTCGTTGAGGTACAAAGTATAGCATAATACCATAATTTGTTACCATTTTCTGGATTTCCCTAAGATCCGAGGAGAGCTTAGAGGAATCTGGTACTATCTCCAGAAACTTATTTGCTTGAATCAAGAAACTTATTTGCTTGAATCATAAGTTTACCTGAGGGTGTTGTAGCGTCCCTTTCTGCTCCTGATATCTAACAATAGTTAGATGCTCTTGTATATATTCCAAAATATTAGAATAATTCTTGTAAATTACTTTTCTCGAACATAAGTTCGGAATCATAATTTTTCGAAATTCTCCTCCTCAAACATTTTAGTTTCTTTATAATAATAAATCATGTGTTTAAAATAAATTAAACTTAGGCTCTGATACCATTTTTGGGAGCGTGTAGATCAATTAAATCAAATAGAGAATAAGGGTAATTTTGGCATTTTTAAAGAATTTTTCTCTCTCCAGGTACTAAAACCAAATTTCTTTTACTTTATGTACTGAATTCCAATTAACCCATCTTTTAAACTTTGCATGTCAATCTAGTGCGGAAATAAATATCCCTAGGGAATCTACTGTCGTAATCGATCCACTCAAGCGTCAGCGCCTCCCTCAATATCATCATCACCTGCAGTATTCAAATCTAGTGAGTCTAATGACTCAACATGTTCTAAATATCCCGATTTTGACTTTTTCTTACTTTTATTGACTCTAAACCATCCCAATTATTTATTTAAGCTTAAATTTAATTTTTTTATATTTTTATTTGACGTAAATTTGAGGATTTCGATTTAATTCTTTAATTATTAATTCGTGAAACGTTTTATTCCCGAATTAATTCAAACTTTAATATTTTCTTTCCAAATTTTAAATATAGACTTTTATTACCTAAAATACCCTTGTGAACCATGAATCGACCCCCCGTGGACCATGGTTCGACCCCTTAATCATTAAACTTCATATTTCGAACCATAAGCTAACTCCCTTGAGCCATCTCTCGATTTTTCTTGGACCACGGCCGAGCCACCTCAAGCCATCCCCTGCCCAGACCTCATATGGACCCTACTGAACCCTCTTGAACCAGAACCGAGCCCCAGCCGGCCAGCCCAAGCCAGAAGCCGCCTGCACAAGCCACAAGCCGCGGAGTTCTCCTAGTTTCCCTAGGACTCCTTCTCGAACTAGGACCCTTATTACTACTTATCCATCGATGACACCTGACCCTAGCCAACCCTGGACCTGTCTCAGCCCCAACCAAGCCAGCCCCGAGCCCCCTGGACCATGCTGCATCCTCCTGCACCAGCAACAGCCGCGCAAGTCCCTCCCTTATGGCCTAGGATTCCTTACTCGTCTAGGACTCTTCACTCGAGCCACCACCGTGCCCAAGCCCTCTTGACCATCCCTGGACTGACCTCAGAACTAACCTAGATCAGCCTTGAGCCTCTAATCCTCGCACGAAGCAGCGTGAACCAGCCCCACGTACATATGCATGTGCACACGGCTGTAGGGTTCGCGGCTCCTATTCCCTTGTGCATCCAAGAGTCTAGCCATTCTAGGACTCTCCTTATACTCCAGACACCACCATAACAGAGCCCTGATCAAACCTGGTGAGGCCCCTGGTCTAGCCGCCCCGCCCGCCCCCCAGTCGATCACTATGCCCCGTGAAAACCCTAGCAACCCTAGGTCCATATTCCCTTGTCCATGCATGGTTCCAGCCCTTATTTTTTACCCAAACGTCTTTGTTCTCGTCCCTTAATCATACTCTAATGGCAACGTGTCCTTGGGAATCATAACGTATTTCAACCACGCGTAAAATCATCAAAACTTTGGGAATAATCGTCAAACATTTAGAAAAATTGAACTCATATATTTTTCATGTAAAAACACATAAAAGATGCATAATATGGATTGAATGATGCATAAAAGGGTTTAGAAAACGTGCCTTTACATTTAAAACGCTTGAATACACGATCGTTGGCGAGGGACACAAAAAGGGACGAATGGACGACGAAGAACCCTAGCTTTTCCTCCTTGAATTTTTCAAAAATTATTTAGTGAGTGTTGTGTGTGCTGGTGTCGGCTGGTTTAAGCTTCAAAATACCTAGGTTTTTAATTTTTATATATTTAAGTTGCATGATAATGGGCTTAGGTTTTGGACCTTAATTCAAGTATTGGAGCAATTGAGCCTACTCAAGTTAGTTAAATTGAGCTCAATAACTATTTAGTTGAAAAATAAAAGTTTGTAAAATTTAGTTTTCAAAAATAATGCATTTCATATTTTAAAAGTCCTTTATTTTTTCAAAACCGGCTTCCCAGGTAAAATCGAACTTGTCTCATAAAATAATTTAAACTCTATTATTTTTAGAAAAATCTATTGATTTTTTTATCATATTAATAAGCCTTGAAATATTTAATGAAAAATATTTATTTTGTCTTGCTCGTCCCCGGTCTCCTTTCCCCAGCCTATTATTGAATATTCGGGTAAAATCCTTCAATTTCATGAAATCATGCCATATAATCCTTTAATCATGCAATCATATCCTTAATCATGTAATGTGCATCAATTAAGAATTTAAAACTAACTAAATAAAACAATTATATAATTTAATTCATTTGCATGCATGTGGTTTACGTAGGATGATTTTGGATGTTACTCTTTGGTTACTCTATCTGTCGAAGCATGAGCTCTATGGCAGTTCCAAATGCATCGTTCACAGACAAGTCAGCTAGGGATGCAAGTGTTTTTGCAAATTCAGGATCATTCTTCTCCCTTTCTTTGTAAAATCTAACATTCTCCAGCAGGATACTACCTCACGCAGGCAGGGATGAAGCTAAAAAATGAATTTAGGGGGACAAAAAATATAATAAAATTTTTGGAGGGACAAGTGCAAATTTTAAGAAGAGAAGAATGAGTAAAATAATTACATCTAGCATCTTACTCTATAAAAAAAATCGAGGGGAGACGACACCTAAAGCCTCTCTTTGACTTCATTACTGCCCTCATGCAAAGAAAGCCACCAATTTCTCAACATATTCACCAATATAGTCATTAGCCATCTTGACCTAATCATATAAAAAAAGATATCAGATGAGGCATGAAAAGTTTAGAGTAGGTACCCAGAGAGCCAACTTGTGGCTTGATTTTTATTGAATTTTATTTCAAAAAAATCTTTATTTTAATAATATTTTATTGGTTTATCCAATTATGACTATTTACTATATATGTGTACTAATAAAAGCTGCATATATAAAGTTCTTGAATATGTTCTAAATACCTTGAGGTCAACAAGCCTGGTGTACCATGAAATTCATTAAAAAGTATACTATCTATTCTAAACAAGTTCCTAGTCAATTCAGCCACCTAAAACAAGGATAAATGTCGCTCGAGCTTGAGACTAGCATCTATGATATAAACGTCACGTTCCATTGGTAAGAACATGGAGATGTAAATTCATAGAGATGAGTGATCATTTGATGAGGTATCGAACAACCCTCCCTCAGACTGTCCAAGTGTTATCACTTATTGAGTGGAATAGTCCGCAATTAAGGTTATACACAATTAGTCATTTGACCTGGGACAACATGGAGACTCTGCGTACTAGCATGCACTTTGATCCGTTTACCGACTCTATTGAGGGTTATCAGGTGGTGAGGTTGGATGTAGCTTTCAAAATACGTACGAACCAATACATTATATTAAGGGGTTCACCGCTAGCCTACGGGTGAAGATATTATGAGTGATTTGATGAGTTAATAGTTTAAGGATCTCTTACCAGAGTAAGACATGTGCATTTTGGAAAGGTTTTTATTTAGTTGCACACACCATGTCACTATTATTACTCAAAGATATAACACATCGTTATCGAATTCATTTACAACTCTCGATATATCAATGATTGCAATTTCGATCGAGACATATGAGTTGAAAATATCGTATTGTCTGCTAACCACAACTTACTGATTCTTGAAGACACATCAGTGATACATAAAATATTATAGGGTGATGCCACAAGAAGCCATTACCATGATATGATGGGTGCAATCAAAATTGAGTTCTGACGTTCTTGATCAATGGGTTGATGAAAAAGAATGTTGGAAATTAGGGTAAGTCCGAATAAGAACAAATTTTGTTATTACTCATATACATGTCAAAACGGGCTGACGGGGCGGGCCAGCCCGCCACCCGCTGCAACCCACCATTAGGCGGGGCGAGGCGGGGCGGGGCGGGCCTCTGAATGGCCAATCCAGCCCAACCCACCTTGGGCCGCGGGTTAGGCGGGCCAACCCGCTTATTACTTTTTTTAAAAAAAATACTAAACAATATTAAAATAAACATAGAAGAAAAATATATTTCAGTCAAATAGTTTCATAAAAAACTTAAAAACATTGAAATAAAACATTGAAAGCATACAACAATCAATATAATCCATAAAAAAATAAAGTGCTTATTCTAATTCACACAAGATTTCATTGTACACATGTACTAAAAAATAACTAAATCTTTTTTAGTATGCACTTTCTCCAGTTTCTTAAGGGTTTGTTATCACAAGAAAACAAAAATTAACGATCTTAAGGGTTTGTCCGCACAAGGCACCTAGCTCTTACCATCCACATTTTCTTAAAAAGTGAGAAACATTGGAAGATAACAGAAAGTCGAGGAAACAGACGGTTGTAAATTTCAAAAAATATTATGTGTTCAACAATACACATAATTACTTTATTTAGTATATTATTTCGATAATTCTGGATTAGTTCGAGTTAAATATTTAAAAAAGGGAGGAGACTGGAGAGTATAACATTTTCAAAAAAAAATTGAAGCATAGAGATTTTACCAGAGTGATTAAGTTAGACACATAAGAAAAAATAAGGAAGAAATAGGAATTTTTATATAAAATTTAAAAATATAAAACTCTACCATAATTTGGCGGGCCAACCCGCAACCCAAACGGGCTCAGACCGTTTGGCCTGCCTCCAAACGAACTGCTATTTTATCAACCCAACCCGCTCAATTTTTATGGCGGGGCGGGCCGGTCCGACGGGCCTGACCCAATTTGACAAGCCTAATTACTCATATGAAGTTGTGAAACCACGACTAAATGTATCTCTGAATCATTGAGGGTCACACAAGTATTGAATTTTGTGTTCCCGTTGAGATAGTCGAATACAAGGAGTTGAATTTGACGAGTGTAGTTTGATGGAGATCAACCAGATTGCATATAAATGAATTCATAAATTGATTCTATGTAATGTAAGTTGTGGAAGTTCCGTTAACTGCTAATTAAGTGGGTAAAGTGGAACTGTCTGTTTTAATGAATAAGTTAACCAAACCGACAGCTGTAAAAAATGGATCAGTGGAAAATTTTGGCCTTCACAATTTTCGTTTTCATTATGTGAACAAGATTTGTACAATCAACATATCGACATTGTCTGATCGTTGATTGTGGTTATAATAAGTTCATAATTATTTATTTAGTGGATTTAGAATATATTAATTAAATAATAAATTAATAATAGTAACTACTAAGTATAAGATCAACCTGAAATATTTTAGAAAAGTCTAAAATTAATTAATTGACTAATAATTAATTAAGCAATTAAATATATACACACACACACACACACATATATATATATATCATGCAATAGCTGATTATACATAGTATTTTCAAGAGTGGAAAAATATCATATGAGAGTTTTTAACAATTACATAATACTAATTTAATGAGAATCCTGGTGGAATGAGAATATTATGTTTATTAAATACAATTGACATAACAAGAATATCATACACGTTTTTTTCACCAAATTTTGTCCACCAAAATTTTATAAAACACAACAAGATCCCATCTCTCCCTCACTTGAAATTTTCGGCCACAACCCGTGGATGAAGCACATGGCCGAGCCACCACCGCGATACCACCTCCTTGCCACCGTAGCGCCGCCGTGCCCCTCCGGAATTATGCAATTTCCGATGATTGATCTTCGCGATGCAAATTTCGTATGGGTCTCTAATGTGTTGGTCCCACGTGCGGAATTTGAGATAATAAAACCCGAAAATAAAGAATAAACTGGACACCGAGATTTACGTGGAAAACCTTAAAATTATCAGGGTAAAAACCACAGGACAAGATGAAAAGAATTCCACTATAATATTTTGTGGTGTACAACTCACTCACTGTGTTTCCAAAGAGAACACACACTCTCTTAATACAGGAGAACAAAACACATCACAAATATTATATAACTAAGCACTCAAATGCTTGTAAGATGAGAGAAAACTCGAAAAAGGGATGATTTGAAATGAAGGAATGAGGCACCTATTTATAGTAGAATTTCGAGGTGTGAAACTGCGTATAAAACGCGTTCCGTCTGCAATTTTCAAAACCTCTCATCTTTTCAAAAAATGCATGTTTATTCATTGCACCTCAATGATTGCCCACCACTTGCACCAATCAATTGCCGACATTTCTCCCACTTGGAGATTTGATTGAGAATCAAACATATCTCCACACAACCTTTCAATCTTGTCATTCTCTGCTGTTTACGTTTCC
This sequence comes from Primulina tabacum, assembly GCF_025594145.1. Classification (NCBI taxonomy): domain Eukaryota; kingdom Viridiplantae; phylum Streptophyta; class Magnoliopsida; order Lamiales; family Gesneriaceae; genus Primulina; species Primulina tabacum. The sequence continues at coordinate 44,649,013 of NC_134551.1, forward strand.
GCTAGGCCACTTGAGGATCTACACCACTCAAACTTATCTGTGTTCACTGGCTTGGTCAGAAAATCAGCTATGTTATTTTTGGTATGGATCTTCTGTATATCCACACTTCCTTCTTCTACTACTTCTCGAACAAAGTGAAATTGAACTCCAATGTGTTTCGTCCTGGAATGAAAGGCTGGATTCCTTGCGATGTGCAAGGCACTCTGACTGCCACAAAACAAAGGAACATTCTCTTGTTTGTGTCTGATCTCCTCCAATAACCTTTTAATCCATATTGCTTCCTTGCAAGCTTAAGTAGCTGTCATGTATGTTGCCTCTGTTGTAGATAACGCCACAATTGTTTGCAGTTTTGAAACCCAGCTTACTGCTCCTCCTGCAAGTGTAAACACATAACCAGTAGTAGATTTTCCTCTTATCAGGATCACCTGCATAATCTGAATCGACATAGCCCGTGAGTGTAAAATCTGATCCTCCATAACATAATACAGCATTTGAGGTACCCTTAATGTATCTAAGGATCCTCTTAGCAGTGCTCCAATGCTCTCGTCCAAGGATTCGCCATATACCGACTAACTGCTCCCACTGCTTGAGCAATGTCCGGTCTTGTACATATCATGGCGAACATCAAACTTCCCACTGCTGATGCATATGGTACTCGAGACATCTATATCCTTTCTGCTTCACTGCTAGGACACATCTCAGAGGATAACTTGAAGTTAACAGGAAGAGGGGTCGAAATTGGTGTACTATCTTGCATGTTGAAGCGTTGCAAGACTTTCTTCAAATAATTTTTCTGGGAAAGTCAAATCTTTCTGTTACTTCTGTCTCGGTGAACTTGCATCCCTATAATCTTGTTTGCTGGTCCCATGTCCTTCATATCAATTCCCTAGCCAACTGTGCATTCAATCCTTGGACCTGATCTTTGTTGGGGCCTGCTACCAACATGTCGTCCACATACAACAGCAAAATGATATAATCATCACCAGACCTCTTGAGATATGTACAAGGGTCTGCACTCAATCTGTTGTATCCAAGTCTCATGATATATGAATCAAATCTCTTGTACCAACACCTCGGTACCTGTTTGAGACCGTACAGAGATTTCTTCAACCTGCAAACCAAGTTCTCTTTGCATTTTTCTGCTAAGCCTTCTGGCTGAGGCATATAGATTTCTTCTTCAAGTTCTCCATGAAGAAACGCCGTTTTCACATCTAGTTGTTCTAGATGTAGGTCAAACACCGCACAAAATTCCAACACCACTCTGATTGTTGTAAGCCGAACCACAGGAGAAAATATCTCATTGAAGTTAATGCCTTCTTTCTGAGCATATAATTTTACCACCAATCTAGCACGATACCGCTCCACTTCGTTATTGCCATCACGCTTGATCTTATAGACCAATCTGTTTCCAATGGCTTTCCTCCCTCGTGATAGTGTAACAAGATACCATGTTTTATTCTTGTCCAATGCCTCCAATTCTTCTTGCATTGCTATCATCCACAAGGATACATCCGAGCCTTGAGTAGCCTCGTGGAAACTCGATGGCTCACCATCTTCTGATAACAGACAATATGCAATATTGCTTTCAGTGACATAATCTGAAAGCCAACCTGGTGGTCTTCTGTCTCGAGTTGACTGCCTCACATTGGAAACTTCAGACTCAACATATCCTTGTTCTTCGTGCTCTGGTACTGCTTCACAAGAAACTTGACATTCGTCCGTCTTATTTTCCACCTGAAAAATAGTAGTTTCTGAATTCGGTGTGCCTTTATCCCCTTTACTTTATCTTCCTTGAAGATAACATCCCTGCTGATGACAAGCTTGTGGAGTAGGATCCCACAAGCGAATCCCATTTACTCCATCAGCATAACTCAAGAAGATTTTCTGGATTTCGAATCCAACTTCGATCTTTCTTGCTCATTGTACAGAACATACACAGGACTTCCAAACGTATGCAAATGAGAATAATCTGTTTGCTTCCCGGTCCACATATCCATTGGAGTCTTCAGATCAATCGCTACTGAAGGAGAACATGATAATATAACAAGTGGTTTTGACTGCCTCCGCCCAAAATGACTTGTCTAGGCCCGCAGTCCTCAACATGACTCTTGTTCTGTCCAACAAGATTCATGTTCATCCGCTCTGCCACTCCATTCTGTTGAGGTGTGTAATTCATCGTGAATTGTCTTTTGATGCCTTCATGTTGAGAATATGCATCGAATTCGTCACTGGTGTATTCTTCTCCATTGTCAGTCCTCAGACACTTAATTTTCTTTTCTGAATCAAGTTCAACCCGCGCTTTGAATTCTTTGAAGATCTGGAAAACATCTGATTTCTTCTTGATCGGATACACCCAACATCTCCTAGAGAAATCATCAATGAACGAGAAAAATTATCTCGCTCCTCCTAGGGATACAACCGGTGCTTGCCAAACATCCGAATGAATCAGCTCCAATATGCTTTTGCTCCTGGCAGTAGAAATGCCAAACTTTAATCTGTGTTGTTTAATGGTAACACAGTGCTCACAAAAGGTAGTGACACTTTTGTAAGTCCCGGCAGCAGCTTCCGTTCTGAGAGAATTTTCAACCCCCGTTCTGACATATGCCCGAGCTTTCTATGCCATAACACTGTTAATTCTTCTCCTGAACCAATTGATGCAACAGCTAGTTCTGCCTCTTTGTGTGTTTCTCCCAAAAGTACATACAGATTTGTAGTAACTTTTTCCGCCTTCATAACCACAAGCGCTCCATTCACAAATTTCATGATCCCGTTCTCGATACGGGTTTTACACCCGATGTCATCCGATTGCCCCAAGGACAAAAGATTCTTCCTCAGTCCTTTGACATGTTGTACCTCATGTATGGTGCGAATGGTGCCATCAAACATTTTAATTTTGATAATACCGACCCCAGCTATTTTCAAGGCATGATCATTTTCCATCAATACAGATCCTCCTGAGACTGGTTCATAATGATCAAACCATTCTCTCCGAGACGTCATGTGCCACGTCGCTCCTTAATCCATAATCCATGTGTCACAAAATTTGTGCCTGCCTTCTGCAACAGTTGCTGCTTCGCGGAATAATATTTCTTCACTGCCTGAAGTACTGGTCACATTTTCTTGAGAACTTTTATCGATACTCGTACACTCTTTCTTGAAGTGCTCTTTACCGCCACATTTAAAGCATTAAATATTTTTCTTCTTACTTCTCGACTTTGATCTACCTCGCCTTTGGCTCCCACTGGAGTCACGATCCATAAATCTTACTCTTATCATCGGTAAAGCCTCTGATTGCTTCGATGTTACCAACATATCTTCCTTATTCTTTTGCCGGCTTTCTTCTCCGAGAACAGCAGTTAAGACATCGTCGAATCTTAGAAAGCCCATAAGAATATTGTTGGTAATGTTGATGATAAGTTGATCATATGAATCTGGTAGACTTTGAAGTAGAAGCTCCGCACGTTCATTTCCCCTATTTTATGTCCCATGGAAGTGAGTTGGGCAAATAGAGTATTTAATGTGTTAATATGGTCGGTCATCAATGAGGATTCTACCATACGAAGAGTATAAAGCCTTCTCTTTAGTAAAATCATGTTGTGTAGTGACTTGACCTCGTACATCTTTGTCAGAGTATCCCGGATAACTTTGGCTGTTTATCTCAAAGATACTTGACAATACTTCATCTGCAATAGCCAAGTGTATATTGACAACAACATTATCATTCATCTCATTCCACTTTTCATCGTCCGTAATTTTCACCAGTCTATCTCCAATAACCGCCAAGCAATTCTCCTTTCTCAAAACTGCTTGTATATTTATTTTCCACAGCATAAAATTGCTTCCGTTGAACTTTGTTATCTCGTACTTGCCCGCCATTATGTCTACAATAATTTTGTAGACTGGAGAAAATAATCCCGCCTTAATAAAAAAATTTCAAAAAATCTTTTCTAATGTGGAAAATCAGTCTAGGCTGCAACCACAGAGCATACTCAAAATTTTAAGAAATTTTAAACCAAGGCTCTGATACCACTTGTTGGTCCCACGTGCGGAATTTGAGATAATAAAACCCGAAAATAAAGAAGAAACTGGACACCGAGATTTACGTGGAAAACCCTAAAAATTATTAGGGTAAAAACCACGGACAAGATGAAAAGAATTCCACTATAATATTTTGTGGTGTACAACTCACTCACTGTGTTTTCAAAGAGAACACACACTCTCTTAATACAGGAGAACAAAACACCTCACAAATATTATAGAACTAAGCACTCAAATGCTTATTAGATGAAAGAAAACTTGAAAAAGATATGATTTGAAATGAAGGACTGAGGCACCTATTTATAGTAGAATTTTGAGGTGTGAAACCGCGTATAAAACGCGTTCCGTCTGCAATTTTCAAAACGCGTCATCTTTTCAACAAATGCATGCTTATTCATTGCACCTCAATGATTGCCCACCACTTGCACCAATCAATTGCCGACATAATGCAATCTACACGGGGAACAAACTATTTGATCATGTACCTTATTAGAAGGTTGAAGAACGCTCGTAGAACGTCGGAACTGCACTAAGAAAAATCAATCGACTTTCATAGATCACTTACTAAATGAGAGGATAATATGACTTTTGACCATATCCAAGAAAGTACTTGATGGTGGGGACGGCGGCTCTGATTTTGGTGTCATATGTTACATTCAAGTTATCATTCAACGGAATGTTCAAATCTACCCGAGCAAACACTTTCTTCGTTTTTAGATCGGCTTTCTTCAATGATCCACACTTTTCTTTGTCATCATTTCTTATCCAATGTATCGAATCCTAATCAAACATACAAAAACAAAAACAACAAATCAACCACAAAAACAAATCAAAATATCGAATCATGTCCTTCCTTACATGCATGAAATGTAGAAGTTAAAGAGGCAAGTGAGCTCACAATAATGGTGTCGATGAAAAGATCGAGATATCACAATGAGCTTGTGAATGTGAGTGTAATTTCAACTGACTAGATCGTGAAAATCTAGACCGATAAAAATGGATAGTATTTTGTTTTTATTTGCTGAAAGGGCATGTCGTTTAAAAGTTTGTGATCGTGGGTCCGTGGTCCGTTTTGTTTAGATTAACATAGATAAAATAAAAACAAAATACTATTGTGGCCGTGGGCCCATCTTGTATTTTTAAAATATTCCAAATATTTCGGGGAAATTTAGGAGAATAAAAGTGGTCAAACTTATTTTTGAAAAATAACATTTCTATAAGTACATTTGAATGTTTTAAATACCCATGAAAGAGTATTTTTTCAAATGTTTGACCAATAATATTTTGTTAACTACCCTGAATTGAGACGTCTCGATTTTTATAATTTATTTAAAATATTAAAATTGGAAAATAATCCTAAATCACATCACATTATGTGGTATGATACCAATTTTTTTAGAACCAATTTTTTTAGAACACGTTGAACGCACCTCATATTTAGTTATTTTATAATCATATTTATGTATATGTAATGATTTATGAGCTATTAATAAATAAGAGATAACTAATTATGTAAAATGAAAAAAATGAAGAAATATTGCTCCATTCAACAAGTTCAATATTACACTTCTAACAATTTCTGTCATAATAATTGTATTTCATAGCAATTAATGAGAATTAAACTCGTAATCTTGGCTCGATTACAAATTATTAGGACCAAACGCTTACCAACATGCCAAAAATTATACATGATGGTAATGGTATGTTCGGTTAAGTATGTATGAATGAGAGTAGTACTGAGATAAGTGACATCTTGGGAAGTTCTCGTGTGTCAAGCTGCTGATGTTGCGCTAGCTTGATCTGTTTGGCTAGATAGATAGTAAAAGGGTGACGCCAGATCTTAATAGTAATGTTGTCTCTGTTGGAGCTAGAACCGACATCAGAGAAAGGGTAAGAATGATCTCTAAAAGATACGAGATAACACCAATAGATAGACATGCACCTCCCTGGAGTCAATGGCCTAATAGCCTGACCCTTTAACACCCAAGTAGGTGGACTTTGTGCTACTACAAGTATAAGAAAATAAATTTATACATTGGATAACAACTATAGCTTTTATCCTAGTGATAAATGCTTGATATTAATAATTGGTATCAGAGAGAGGTATTAAGTTCAAGTATCCCAAAAAACATATTTATATACCTCTTAGGGGGAGAGAATAATACATAGATGAGTGACCTCCTGAGAAGTTATCGTGCGTTAAGCTGCTTGCATTACGCCGCTTGATCTGATTTGCTAAATGAGCTGTAAAAGAATGAGGTCAATTCTTAATGGGTAATATTGTTTCCACTAAGGATAGTGCCGATAGTACGGAAATGGTAAGACTGATATCTAAGGGATATGAGACATCACCATCCGATAAACATGCACATCTCCGGACTCATTGACCTAACAGTTTGGCCCATTAACTGTTGGGACATCGTATTCTAGCACCCAAGACGCAGCGGAAGTTTAAAATATTTTGTTCTAGGGCGTCGTGTGTTCAAATCATTTATAGGGTGTTTAGGATTTATACATTTGCGTTCTTAACGCTTGGACTCCAAACTATTCCGATTTTTACGCGGAGATAGCCCTTCTTGTAAATCCCTACGAACGGCTCTTCTCCTTGGATCGTCTAATTGGGTCCACGATCAGACAATGAATTCCTTGTTTGGATTGCACTAGAAATTCCAAACAATTATTACGTTGAGATTATAATATCCGAATTTCCGAAAGACGGAGAAGGTACGATGATTAGAAGAAAAACCAAAAGGCCAACAATTTTATTTATTTTTTTTTCTCTTGGTGGCCGAGGGTTTGTTTCTTGGGAGGAGAGATTTTGCTTTTTTCTTTGTGAGCAAAACTAGGGTTCGTATTATGAGTCCTAGTGGTGTATATATAGAGTGAGACTCCTAATCCTCCCTCTCCCACAAGGACTCTAATAACTTCATTATATTAAAACTCTCATATAATTAATATATAATGTATTTATTAACTTTTAATAATACATGATATAATAAAACCATATACACATATTTTATATCACCATATAAAATATATATGTACATTAATTAAATTAAATAACCATTATTTAATTTATAAATTAACTCCTTAGTTAATTTAATTCTAGACACCTCTAGAACATATATGAGAATTTGTGCATCTTAGTAGTCATCACTACTAGCACAATCATTTAATTAGTAAATTCCAAATTCACATAAAAAATGATTCCGAACTCATTATAACCCCGATCGACGATCCGAAAGTGCCGATGTACCAAGGATACAAATCTTGTTCATATAATGAAAATTGAAAATTTCGAAGATCAAAATTTTCATTTACCAAATTTAGAACTTACCATATATGGCAGTTATCATATTTGGCAGCTGTTAGTTTTAGTGAACTCCTTTACAAAACAGGCAGTTCCACTCTCCTTTCTTATTTAGCAATCATGCCAACTTCCATTTCTTCCATCCTATTGAATAAGTTTATAAACTCCTTTATAAGCTTCCTGTTTGATCTCCATCAAACTATAGTCGTCAAATTCCAACTCCTTGAAATTTGACTATCTCAACCTGAACAGAGAATCTGATACTTGTGTGACCCTCAAAGGTTCAGGGATGCAGCTAGCCGTGGGTTCACATCTCCATGTGATTCAGAATAACATTTATTCGTATTCGGGTTTACCCTAGTTAACCCCATTCTTTAGATCAACTCCTTGATCAAGAATGTCAGAACTCATTTCTGATTGCACCCATCGGATCATGGTAAGAGCGTCTAGTAGCATCGCCCCATGATCCCCTATGTTTCACTGATAGTGCCTGCAAGAACCTTTAGTCATTGTTAGCGTACAGTACGGTCCCTTCAACACATATATCCCGATCGAATCTACAACCATTGGTATATCGAGAGTTGCATATAAATTCGATAACGATGTGATTTATCTTTGAGTACTAATAGTGGCATGGCATGTGCAACTAGGAAAACACCTTTCCCTAAAGCACATTTCTTGCTCTGGCCAGAGACTCCTTGCATTATTAACTCATCATATCACATAGGATATCTTCACCCCTAGGCGAACGGTGAATCCCCGACTATAATGCATTTGCTCTTACGTATTTCGAAACTACACCTAACCTCGCCACCTTATGACCCTCGATGGAGTCGGTAACGGATCAAAGTGAATGCTAGTACGTATAGCCCCTACATTGTCCCGGGTCAAAGGACTAATGGTGTACAACCATAACTGCGGACTATTCCACTCGATAAGTGGGAATCACTTGGACAATCCGAGGGAGGGTTGTTCAGTGCATCATCATATGATCACCCATCTGTGTGGATGGACATCTCCATTCCATTGCCAATGAAACATGGCGTTTACACCACAGATGCTAGTCTCAAGCTCGAGCAACCTTTATCCTTGTTTTAGGCGGCTGAATCGACTAGGAACCTGTTTAGAATATACGGTACGCTTCCTAATGAGTTTCATGATCTTACGTTGAGACGCAGACCTCATGGTACCTATTGTATATTCAAGGACTTTATCTATGCAGCTTGCATGGGTATACAGATAAAGTATAATGCCATAATCGAATAAAATCGTAAAATATTATTAAAATAAAGATTATTTTACATTAGAGTCAATAAATCCCAAGCCACAAGTTGGCTTGCCGGGCACCTACTCTAACAATCTCCCACTTGCCCTATAGCCAACTACCCATAGATTTTAGACCCATTGCTTCGCGATGCTTCTCAAACAATGGTCCTGGCAGGGGCTTTGTCAGTGGATCAACAACGTTATCTGCGGAGGCGACTCTCTCTACCGAAATGTCTCCTCTTCCCACAATCTCCCGGATTATGTGGAACTTCCTCAGTATATGTTTGGATGGCTGATGAGACCTCGGTTCCTTCGCTTGCGCTACGGCACCGGTGTTGTCACAGTAGACCGGGACTGGATCAACTGTTTGAGAAATGACACCCAACTCTTGGATGAAATTCCTCATCCAAACACCCTTCTTTGCTGCAGCAGATGCAGCTATATATTCGACCTCAGTGGTTGAATCCGCTGTGGTGTCTTGCTTGGAACTCTTCCAAGAGACAGCACCACCATTGAGCTTGAATACAAATCCAGAGGTTGATTTCGAATCATCTATATCTGATTGGAAGCTAGAATCAGTGTAGTCTTCCAATTTTAGTTCTCAACTCCCATATACCAAGAACAAATTCTTAGTTCTTCTTGAGTACTTAAGAATGTCCTTCACTGCTTTCCAATGCAGTGGACCGAGATTCGACTGATATCGGCTTGCAGCACTCAGTGCATATGCAATATCAGGTCAAGTAGATATCATACCATACATAATACTGCCTATGGCAGACGCATATGGAATGCGGCTCATGGTTTCCATCTCTTCATCAGTCTTAGGGCACATAGACGTGGATAGATTCACACCATGAGACATTGGGAGATATCCTCTCTTGGACTCCTCCATAGAGAATCTCCTCAGTATGGTATCGATATATGTGGATTGAGTGAGCCCTAGCATTCTCTTTGATCTATCCCTATAGATCTGTATTCCTAATACATATGATGCTTCACCCATATCGTTCATGGAGAACTTACCAGCTAACCATACTTTAGTTGACTGCAACATCCCTACATCATTCCCAATGAGTAGTATGTCATCAACATAAAGTACTAAGAATGTCACTGCACTCCCACTAACCTTCTTGTATACACAAGGTTCCTCAGGATTTTTGGCAAAATCAAACTCTTTGATAGTGTTGTCAAATCTGAGGTTTCAGCTCCTTGATGCATGTTTGAGTCCATAAATGGATCTCTGGAGTTTGCATACTTTATGCTCACTTCCTACTGATGTGAATCCTTCAGGTTGAGACATGTAAATCTCTTCCTTAATATCCCCATTAAGGAACGCTGTTTTCACATCTATCTGCCATCATAGTCATACCATGCTGCTATGGCTAGCAGTATCCTAATGGACTTGAACATTGCGACTGGAGAAAAGGTTTCCTCATAGTCAATACCTTGCCTTTGAGTATATCATTTTGCTACCAATCTAGCTTTGAAGGTCACCACCTTCCCATCCGCTCCAAGTTTTCTATTGTAAATCCATTTGCTTCCTATGGGAACAATTCCCTCAGGTGGACCTACTAAGGACCATACTTGGTTCGAATACATGGAGTTCATCTCGGACTGCATGGCTTCAAGCCATTTAGATGAATCGGCATCAGACAATGCTTCTTTGAAATTTCTATGATCACATCCAGGAATGGGCTCACATTGGCCCTCTTCAAGAAGCATGCTCAACCTATTAGGCGGCCTTGAGATTCTTTCGGATCTTTTAAGAGCTTGTGTTTCTTTGATTGGCTGTTGAGGTGTGGGTTCTGCTACTTGTGTAGTAGGTGGTTCTCGAATCTCATCGAGTTCTATCATCTTGCCTTTTCTATCCAATAGAAACTCCTTCTCTAAGAAGGTGGCATTTCTTGAAACAAACCCTTTTGTTTCACTAGGATAAATAGAAGTAGTATCCAACAGAGTTGCTTGGATATCCCACAAATTATCACAAATTGGCTCTACTATCCAATTTGTCTCCCACTGCCTGCTTCACGTAAGCAAGGCATCCCCATATTCTTAGATAAGAATATTTGGGCGGTTTTCCCATCCATATCTCATATGGTGTTTTATCCACTGCCTTTGTATGGACTTGATTCAACAACCTTGCCGCTGTTTCCATATCCCCAAAGGGATGGCGGCAACTCAATGAATCCCATCATAGATCGAACCATGTCCATCTCGTCCGATTACAACGTTCTGACACACCATACAACTAGGGTGTGGCAAGTGGAGTCCACTGTGAGAGAATCCTATTCTCGTTAAGGTAGTCTTGAAATTCGGTACTCAAGTATTCTCCAACTCGATCTAATCGTAGTGTTTTAATACTTTTTCCTTATTGTTTCTCTACTTCTGCTTTGAATTCTTTGAACTTTTCAAAGACTTTAGACTTGTATTTTATTAAATACACATACCCAAACCTCGAATGGTCATCGGTAAAGTAATGAAGTAGAAATGGCCAAATCTCGTGCTAACAATTAGCGGGCCACACACATCTGTATGGATCAAATCCAACAGATCATGTGTACGTTCCACTTTCCCTAGGAAAGGGGCCTTGGTCATTTTTCCTTTCAGACAGGACTCACACGTCTCTAGAGAGTTTATGTCTGACGAGTCAACCATGCCCTCTCCCACTAGCTTGTGCATCCTTCTTTGGGAAATATGTCCTAGCCTAACGTGCCACAAATGTGTTTGGTTTAGACTATCTTGTTTTCTTTTGGTTGTCGTTGAAATCGTGTTAACTTGGACATTCACTTATCATTGCCAAAACATTTCTGGCCCAGATAATTTCATATGTCCAGGCTTCTAGCAGTGAAACATACATGTTCTAAATTATCGGGCTTTGTCAAATTTCAGGCCCACCACCTTATCATTAGGCCCAATTATACTTACACCATGATCATGGGCAAGAGCCCCATCTTGAATGCGTGTAGTCATGTGTTCCTTGAAAGTGGTGTGCATCATTATGCGAGTTCATGCACTATGCAACTTTTGCATGTGTATTTGAATGTCAACAGCATTCAAAATTTTCTCAAACTGTCTCTACAGTTCATTTGACATAGAAGCAAGCATATTACACTTTAGCTTGCATCCTATGGTCCTACCATCTTGCATGCTTTGTCAGTTCAGCAAGACTGACATTAGTGTATATGCTATTTTCTCCGAATTTAGAGCAATTTTCCCAGCCAATCTTGAAAATTAGTGTTCGGTTAGCTTGTTTTAATGATAGAAATAGATTACGTGATGAAATCGTAAATATACTGATATGGAAACAGAATAAACGTTACCGACTATTTTAAAATATTTTGTAAGACGTAAAATATGGACTTTTGTTTTTACAAATTGCCTCCCACTATTTTGACATTCTCACCACCCTCTGATGAAAAACGGGAAATCCAATTTCTTTAGTGAATACGCAAGGCCCAATTGCGAAATTATGATCCCGAATAATATCAGCCAATCATAACTTCCAAAAAGTAGAGCCCAATTGCAACCCCTTGCAACCCTTACGTAATTTTGCCTCAGGTTTGAGGAGGGTCCAATAATATGATCATCTTTCTCTTCACGTGTCGAGCCCGGCCCATCAATGTTGAACCTTAATGGACGGTCGCCATGAGATCCCCCAATAATATGAGCCGAAGTCATGGGAGTTCCACGTAGTTCACATCAAATATGTCAGTGGAAGTCACAGCTTTCCGGCGTCCAGGCCTCCCCAATAATATGAGCTAGACACTGACCGCGGGTAGCGTTCATCATGCAACCACCGTTGATGGAAGGCAAGGAATTATTAAACTTTCTTTTAATTATCCTTTTAATGGGCTTGATTTAAATTTTGGATCTCATCCAAAATGAGGGATTTTAATTTTAAAAATTTGTCTCATCATTAATTTTAAAACTCGTGCCATGATTGTTTGTATGATTGCCGGATTCATGCAACTCTTGTTATTATATAATAACGCACATACTGATTATTTATAATATATCACATACATCATAAATAATAATAAAGGATGATCGATAACCGATAGCTAATTGATCCGTACGAGCCACATACGGATCCATGTCCATAATCTAGGGAAATGCATGGATGCAAATACAACTATTACATAAGCTTCCATAATTTACATGTCTTCGATCTTCAAAACTCCTTTCGAGGATCTCGGGCTCATCGTCTTCAAATCTTGATCTCCCACTAAATCTAATATTTACATTAAATTTCCATGGCACATTGGGATACAAATTTCAGGGGTGAGAACGGGCCATAAACCAAGCCCACTTTATAATTATCAAATAATTAAAAATTACAACATGTAAAAACCTAACATACACCTAGCAAATTGGTCATGGCTCTCGATCATCCTTTTAACATATAATATCATATATTATATAAATCGGATAATATCACATATTATTAATAAATCGTGTATCTCGTAAATTATCACTAACCGCCATAATTATCAAATTAAATAAACACTTTTATTTAATTTCAAATAATTAAATTTCTTGTAAAAAAAATTTTACCATAAATAATTAAAATCATATTTCAATTATTTATTTTGTAAGAATTTAATTTTATCAAAATTGTTGCAGGGGTAAAATCGTCCATATTTCAAAAATATCAATTTAACCCAAAATCTTGAAAAAATTAAAAATCATCCCCTCAGCCTGGCGCGGTGCCCGAGACGTTCTCGGGCACCTGCCCGCGCTGCCCGCCCGCTGCCAGATCCAATCGGGCGCTGGCGGGCACGCTGCCGCGCGCACAGGCAGGGCGGCCGCCGCCCGCAGGCGTGCGCATGGCGCGCAGGCTGTGCACGCGCGCAGCGCCGCGCGAACGCTGCGCGCCTGCCGCGCGCTGCGCGGGGCCCACCGCACGCGTGGGCAGACCAAATTTTTTTTTTTTTAAAATATTGATTTTTCAAAAATAAATTTTAGGGGCATTTTCAAAAAATTCTTAAGCGGTTAGAAATAATATACTCAACACAATTTAATTTAAAACACACGATTAAGAAAAAACGGCTCTGATACCACTGTTGGGACATCGTATTCTCGCACCCAAGACGCAACGGAAGTTTAAAATATTTTGTTCTTGGGCGTCGTGTGTTCAAATCATTCATAGGATGTTTAGAATTTATACCTTTGCGTTCTTAACGCTTGGACTTCAAACTATTCCGATTTTTACGCGGAGATAGCCCTTCTTGTAAATCCCTACGAACGGCTCTTCTCTTTGGATCGTCTAATTGGGTCCACGATCAGACAATGAATTCCTTGTTTGGATTGCACTAGAAATTCCAAACAATTATTGCGTTGAGATTATAATCTCCGAATTTCCAAAAGACGGAGAAGGTACGACGATTGGAAGAAAAACCAAAAGGCCAACAATTTTATTTATTTTTTTTCTCTTGGTGGCCGAGGGTTTGTTTCTTGGGAGGAGAGATTTTGCTTTTTTCTTTGTGAGCAAAACTAGGGTTCGTATTATGAGTCCTAGTGGTGTATATATAGAATGAGACTCCTAATCCTCCCTCTCCCACAAGGACTCTAATAACTTCATTATATTAAAACTCTCATATAATTAATATATAATGTATTTATTAACTTTTAATAATACATGATATAATAAAACCATATACACATATTTTATATCACCATATAAAATATATATGTACATTAATTAAATTAAATAACCATTATTTAATTTATAAATTAACTCCTTAGTTAATTTAATTCTAGACACCTCTAGAACATATATGAGAATTTGTGCATCTTAGTAGTCATCACTACTAGCACAATCATTTAATTAGTAAATTCCAAATTCACATAAAAAATGATTCTGAACTCATTATAACCCCGATCGACGATCCGAAAGCGCCGATGTACCAAGGATACAAATCTTGTTCATATAATGAAAATTGAAAATTTCGAAGATCAAAATTTTCATTTACCAAATTTAGAACTTACCATATATGGCAGTTATCAAATTTGGCAGCTGTCAGTTTTAGTGAACTCCTTCACAAAGCATTCACAAAACAAACAGTTCAACTCTCCTTCCTTATCTAGCAATCATGCAAACTTTCCATTTCTTCCATCCTATGGAATCAGCTCATAAACTCCTTTACAAGCTTCTTGTTTGATCTCCATCAAACTATAGTCGCCAAATTCCAACTTCTTCAAATTTGACTATCTCAACGGGAACACAGAATCCGATACTTGTGTGACCCTCAATGGTTCAGGGATACAGCTAGTCGTGGGTTCACATCTCCATGTGATTCAGAATAACATTTATTCGTATTCGGGTTTACCCTAGTTAACCCCATTCTTTACATCAACTCCTTGATCAAGAATGTCAGAACTCATTTCTGATTGCACACATCGGATCATGGTAAGAGCGTCTAGTAGCATCGTCCCATGATCCCCTAGGTATCACTGATAGTACCTGCAAGAACCTTTAGTCATGGTTAGCGTACAGTACGGTCCCTTCAACACATATATCCCGATTGAATCTACAATCATTGGTATATCGAGAGTTGCATATAAATTCGATAACGATGTGATTTATCTTTGAGTACTAATAGTGGCATGGCATGTGCAACTAGGAAAACACCTTTCCCTAAAGCACATTTCTTGCTCTGGCCAGAGACTCCTTGCACTATTAACTCATCATATCACATAGGATATCTTCACCCGTAGGCGAACGGTGAATCCCTGACTACAATGCATTTGCTCCTACGTATTTCGAAACTACACCCAACCTCGCCACCTGATTACCCTCGATGGTGTCGGTAAACGGATCAAAGTGCATGCTAGTACGTATAGCCCCTACATTGTCCCGGGTCAAAGGACTAATGGTGTACAACCATAACTGCGAACTATTTCACTCGATAAGTGGGAACCACTTGGACAATCCGAGGGAGGGTTGTTCAGTGCATCATCATATGATCACCCATCTGTGTGAATGGACATCTCAATGCCCTTGCCAATGAAACATGGCGTTTACACCACAGATGCTAGTCTCAAGCTCGAGCGACCTTTATCCTTGTTTTAGGCGGCTGAATCGACTAGGAACCTGTTTAGAATATACGGTACGCTTCTTAATGATTTTCATGATCTTACGTTGAGACGTAGACCTCATGGTATCTATTATATATTCAAGGACTTTATCTATGCAGCTTGCATGGGTATACAGATAAAGTATAATGTCATAATCGAATAAAATCGTAAAATATTATTAAAATAAAGATTGTTTTACATTAGAGTCAAAAAAGCCCAAGCCACAAGTTGGCTTGTCGGGCACCTACCCTAACATTTACACCCATGTAGGTGAAATCTGAGCTACCACAAATATAAGAAAATAAAGTTGTGTCTTAGCTAACAACTATATTTTTTGGTCTAGTCATAAATGTTTGATCCTACAACTCAAACATTTTAAAAAGTACACTGTAGATGTGCCACATTTCGATTTTCTACCCAACAAATACAATTATTGTATACATCAATTTGTTTTCAAATTATAATCACTTTTGTACAATTTTGGCCCAATTTAATTCTTTTTAGCTCAAGTGAGACTTTGTATTTTGTATATCTCTCATATTGATTAATCTGTCTTCCATAGGCACATATATCAATCTCACGTGTTAATTATTTTTATTTTGCTTAATTTTGATTGCTTTATCTTAAATAAGATATTTTTTTATTGAAGAAACTACATTTGATCTATTATTGTAGTTTAATAACTGTTTTTTTTTAAATATTTTTTAACTATAAAGCGTCTAACAATTCGTAACTGCTCAAAATCGTAAAAACAATTTTATTCGAAAAACTACAATTTTAAAAATCTTTCCAACCCATCTGCACATGACAAATTTGTGAAAAGCCGACCAAAAACCTCACCGATATCACCTTTCTTAATAATTGAATTTGATGAAATTTTAAAGTAATGACAAATATTTATTTGGTAGGATTTAATAATTAAAAGCCAAACATATTAATCAAATATAAATTTTAATTTCATTGAATTGAATTCGTATTCAAAACAATAAATTTTGTCGAATTTATTTGTATTTTATTGATTCAATTGGTTAGTTTGAGTATGTTGTTAAAACTTATAAAATAATGGAATTTCGGATAATTTAATTACGAAAACTATATTAAAAATTATTACACAATCAATTAATTCAGATCCAAATTCAGAACATTTTAAAAACTAGATCTGAATCCAAAAATTTAGTAGACTTGAAAATTTCGTCAAATATGTGAATAAAACATAGTTTTCTATTTCGATCAATCAATAAAAAAATTCCCATGATTCAACATGAGCGTGACTTTGATACCACTTGTTGGAGATTTAATAAAAATAAATCTATAAACCACTTGATTAAATCCATATATCACAACACGCCAGGAATTCATGTCGAATTTGTTAGAGTAGGTGCAAGGCAAGCCAACTTGTGGCTCCAGCTTCATTGTCTCTGATGTAAAACAATCTTTATTTAATAATATTTTATGATTTTATTCGATTATGACATTATACTTTATCTGTATACCCATGCAAGCTGCATAGATAAAATCCTTGAATATACAATAGGTACCATGAGGTCTGCATCACAACGTAAGATCTGGAACTCATTAGTAAGTGTACCGTATATTCTAAACATGTTTTTAGTCAAATCAGCAGCCTAAAACAAGGATAAATGTCGCTCGAGTTTGAGACTAGCATCTGTGATATAAACGCCAAGTTTCATTGGCAAGGGCATAAAGATGGACGTCCATTCACACAGATATGTGATCATATGATGATGCAGTGAACAACCCTCCCACTGACTGTCAAGTGGTTCTCACTTATCGAGTGGAATAGTCCGCAGTTATGGTTGTACACCATTAGTTCTTTGATCCGACACAATGTAAGGGATATACGTACTAGCATGCACTTTGATCCATTTACCGACTCTATCGAGGGTCATCAGGTGGCGAGATTGGATGTAGTTTGGAAATACGTAGGAGAAAATGCATTGTAGTTGGGGATTAGAGATGACGACTTTCCCCACGAGTTTGGGGCCCCACGGGTAAAACCCGAAACTGGGGATGGGGATCCCCGATTTTTTCGGGTTCGGGTTCGGGTTCGGGGATTTTTTTGTAGTTCGGGGCGGGTATGAGATTATTATCCCCATCCCCGAATCCGTCCCGAAAATAATATCAATAATAATATAATAGTATTATTAGTATCAATAATATAATAATAATAATATTTTTTAAAATATTAATAATATTATTATTATTATTAATATTGAGGTTCGAGTTTAACCAAGAAATAATAAATTCATGTTGTAGCGCTTCAACCTGCTTAGCCGAGTGATGGCGTTTAAAGCATTTATGGGTGATTTTTTTATGAATTTATGTTTCTAAGGTGGACCTCGGTAAAATCCTCTATTTTGAACAATTTCTTTCATTCCAAAAATATTCATTGAAAAAAGTGCTAAATTATTAACCAAACTAATTTCATGGCTCTGATACCATCTGAGGCTTGGAATAAAATTGAATCTGATACGTGGCGTTATTTTACCAAATTTTTCCTTAGTTGCTTTCACACATGGAGGATATTGGTTTCCAGTCTATATAATATTTTCAACTCAAACTGAGCTAAGAAAAGGAGATATTTAAATTCCAGAATAATAATGAATAATATATAATAATAAGTTTTGATTTGAGAAAATCTCTGAATCCGTCATCGTCTTGCCATAATAATATTTTTGAAACGGGGATGTGAAGTTGATCTCCAAAGTTTCGGGTTTGGGGATTCCCCGAACCCGAAAAAACAGAGATCGGAACAGGTATGGGGATGAGGATGGAATTCGGGGACGGGGATGGGGATGACAAACCCGCCCCCGCCCCCGCCCCCGCCCCATTGTCATCCCTATTGGGGATTCTCCGTTTTCCTACATGTAAATATATTTTATGCGGTCTCATGAGTCAATAGTACAAGGAATCTTTGGCCTGATTAAGACATTTGTAGTTTGAAAATGTATTTCCTAAGTTGCGCATACCATGACACTATTACTCAAAGATAAATCACTTTGTTATCGAATTCATATGCAACTCTCGATATACCAATTGTTGCAGATTCGATCGGGAAATATGTGTTGAAGGGACCGTACTGTACACTAACCATTACTAAGTGTTCTTGCAGGCACTATCAGTGATACTTAGGGGATCATGGGACGATGCTACTAGACGCTCTTACCAAAATCCGATGGATGCAATCAGAAATGAGTTCTGACATTCTTGATCAAGGTGTTGATGAAAATAACAGCGCTAACTAGGGTAAACCCGAATAAGAATAAATGTTATTTTGAATCACATGGAGATGTGAACCCACAACTAGCTGTATCCCTGAATCATTGAGGGTCACACAAGTATCGGATTGTTCCCGTTGAGATAGTCAAATTTCAAGGAGTTGGAATTTGACGACTATAGTTTGATGGAGATCAAACATGAAGCTTATAAATGAGTTTATGAACTGATTCCATTAGATAGAACAAATGGAAGTTGAAATGATTGCTAAATAAGGAATGAGAGTGAAACTGCCTGTTATGTGAAGGAGTTCACTAAAACTGGCAGCTGCCAAATATGGTAAATTCTAAATTTGGTAAGTAAAACTTTCGATGTTCGAAATTTTCGATTTTCATTATATGAACAAGATTTACATCATTGGTACATCGGCGCTCTTGGATCGTCGATTGAGGTTATAATGAGTTCAGAATCATTTTTAGTGAATTTAAAATTTACTAATTAAATGATTGTGCTAGTAGTAGTGACTACTAACATGCACAAATTCTCATAAATATTCTAGAGAGTCTAGAATTGAATTAACCAAATAGTTAGTTTATAAATTAAATAATTGTTATTTAATTTAATATACATATACATGTATATATTTTATGCGGTGATATAATAATATCATATGTGTATATGATATTATTATATCATGTATTATTAAAGGTTAAAAATACATTGTATATTAATTATATGAGACTTTAAATATAATAAAATTATTAGAGTCCTTGTGGGAGAGCGACTCCTAATTAGATTAGAAGTCTCACTCTATATATACATCACTAGAACTCATAATACATGACCAATTTTTGCGCATAAAATGCACAAAATTCTCCTCCCTCCTAGCCAAGAAAAATCACGGCCACCTTGAAGAAAATTGAGAAAATTTTCGGCTAAGTACCTTTTTCCAGCGCCGCGCTGTCGACGCTGCACCGTCTCCGAATTTTGAAAATTCGGAGTACGTAATCTCAACGCATAAATCGCTTGCGATTTCTAGTGCAATCCAAGCGAGGAAGACAGTCTTCGATCGTAGACTCAATTAGGCGATCAAAGGAAGAAGAGCCGTTCGTAGGGAATTACAAGAAGGACTATATCCGCCTAAACACCGGTATAGTTTGGAGTCCAGCGTTAAGAACGCAAATGTATAATTCTAAACGCCCTATGAATGTTTCTAAACACAAGACGCCTAAGAATAAAAATTTTAAACTTCCGCTGCGTCTTGGGTGCGAGAACACGATACACCAATAGAATTATCAGAAAATATAATAACAGTAAACACGTACTAGAATCCATTGATTGATCTGGCGTTGTAGTTATGGATCTTTCCAAGACAACATATAATATATAACCTTATTCTTACCTTAGAAGGGAGAAAGAGAAATATCTAGAATATGTGTGATGTATATATTCTACGTTTTTCATTGTGTCTCGAGGACCATAATTGTGAGGCCCGGGGCCGAAGAGGGCGGGGGGTGATCGCCGGTGCCATCAGTTGCACGGACAATGAGCGGCTCCTGGCAGGCTTCTAGGTGGAGGGAACATGAATGAACCGACCCACACGGGAATGAGAGGGATTCCGAGACTTTTCAATGTAATGGACTGTACAATTGAAGAGGGCTTAAAAGATTTGATTTGTACTACTCATATCATGAAGGTGCATCTTCTTTTCGGTAGCTCATTACATAAGAACTCAAAGTTAAGCGTGCTTGACTTGGGGCAATTTTTGGATGAGTGACCTCCTGGGAAGTTTCCCAGGGTGCGTGTGAGTGAGGACATAAGCACGCTGGAAAGACTCGTCTTGATACAGTGATGGCATTCGTCGAATCTGGGACGTTACAATAACATTATATAATCTTAGCAGTTTTTGACCTATAATAGAAGACTTAAATGAGTAGGAATTCTACACATAAGGTTGACCATATCAATTTATTTAATAATTTAGAAATCCATAATAAATTAAATCACCTTATTGAGTTCTTTATTAAATAGCTTATTTACGTACACTTAAATAAATTATGTAAGTCCACATATATAATTCCAACAGTGACTACATAGTTTATAAGTTCAACGTGCTTTCATTTTATTTTAAAAGAGAAACATAGAAATATCATTAACAATGAAATATATCAAAAATTACATGCGATCAAGGAAAATTGAATCCAAGATCTCAAAATCCTATCTGGGTTGTGATTTTTTTGTCAAAATATGTGCAACGTGATTAGCAGCATCATGGGAACAGCTTGTGCTAGCCATCACATCCAATAGCTTGGAGAGTCTCCAAATTTTAGCAACCATCGAAACTTCTTCAGTAGAGAAAAATGTGAGAATAGAACTATTGTTAATGATTTTATCTTAATGATCAGTTGATTAGAAGGACATCATTGAACGACAACAATCGAATCGCATATGATTCTTGTAGTAAATTTTCCATGAATACATCGAGCTATGGCTAAAAGATTAATTCCGTCCGCATCGAGTCCCACCACACCCGCAGCATCCCTCATTTATGCTAGGCTAGACTAGAATATAGTTGGAGAACAGGTGGTCGTGTCACAACTGGAGGGGAGGAAATCTTTTTTTTTTTTTTAATTAAGAATGACGGGGTGAAATTGTATTTCTGAAAAGTTCAGGGACGACAGTCAATGTGATTGCAATTTATTCAATTTTCAGATAATGCAATGAAATGAACTCCAGGAAAGATACCCATTAGAATAGTTCCGACTTCGCCTCCGGCGGAGACCACGGCGCCAAGTTCAACATCTCCAATCTTCAAATTTCAATGTCATGAAATCAATAATGGAATTGACAAACATCCAATTCAAACCAAACCCACTTCGCTTTTATCCAGAAAATCTCTTTCTCCTCCGAAGAATAAGCATTCGGGCATCGCCTTATCGCTGTTACAGGTCGAAAATTTCCCGCCAAAAGGGTATTAAAATTTCAGCTTCTTCGTCGGGCACTAATGCGAGTGAGCCCGAGGGCTTCTCTTGGCTGCAGTTTTCGCAGTCCATTGGGCGTGGTTCTCAAAGGTTTTTTCAGAAATTTGGCGAGTCAGTCAAGAAAGAAACTGGCTTGAGTATTGAAGATGCTAAGGTAAGCGTTAATGAGATGACATACCGGTTCCAGGTTCAGTTTGAACGATTTAACTCCGAAGTGCTGCCGCAGTTCATCGATTGGAATAAGTGGGATTATTGGAAGGTGGTGTAGCTGTTGATGCCATTGTTTTTTTTTTTTTAACAATTAATTCCATAAAAAATATTATTCTTGGATTTTTTAATCGTGAATGATCGTATCGGTTTGTTGTTGTCAGGATATAAAAAATTGGGAACCGAAAAGAGTTGGTGTTTTGGTATTATACATTTTTGTCGTGGTTTTATCTTGTCGAGGAGCATACAGTATGATCCGAGCTCCTATTGTCCAGCGTGAAAGAAAAGAATTGGCAGAGGCATACATGGAGGCGTTAATTCCCGAGCCTACTCCTACTAACGTGAGGCAGTAAGTTATTTTCTCATCCATTATTTGGTAGTTCAAATCTTAAATGTACGTGTGTTGAGTAGAATATGAAGTAATTGGTAAAACTCTCAATATGTACTGTTTTTACATGGTAACTATTTTTTTTGTTACCAGTGTGCTTAAATTTGTGGGTCGAATTCTATAGCTAAAACTTCAAAAGTAGAAACGATCAAAAACTCCTCAGTTGGATCACTTTAGTTTTTAGTATTCCAGACCTACTTTTCCATTTTAAGTGAAACAATCTCATGTTTAATGAGTTTCAGAAGTTCTCAAGATGATTATCTCAAAATTGTACTCATTTCAAGGGCTTACGATAATTGATCCATCTATGCAATGTTGCTTGTGTCATAATCAATATGCTGCAACCTTTCCAAATTGATCCTGTTGGTTTTGTGTCGTATAAATTTCATGCGTATCATTAGGGTAGCTTGATATAAGGCAACTGAATTTCCTTTTTTTTTTTTGGTTTAAGACGTGTGTTGAATTCTAGTATGTTCATGTTCAGCTCCACTCCCCATCAGAAGACGTTAGGGGATATGAGCTACCAATTGGATAAATGGTCTCAAATGATTTAGAGCATCTATACAAATGGGTCATGTTTGCTATGATCCTCCTTTGAGATTAAGTTTTTTACTGATACTAAAATATATTGATGCTATCTGGTATGAGCTTATGTTTCATGACTTCAAAATGCATTGAGATGTCAGTAAACTTACAATTGCCTTTGTTTGCTGTCTTAATGTTGAAATACTTAGCCTGGTTTCTGATGAAGCCCTAACATCTTATATCGCTCTATTTTATATGTTTCCTACTTATAGATTCAAAAAAGGCTTGTGGAGGAAGACAACTCCCAAAGGTCTCAAACTTAAAAAGTTTGTCGAAGCCCCTGATGGGACACTTGTTCATGACAGTTCTTTTGTCGGGGAAGATGCATGGGAAGATGACACCGAAAAGGCCCTAGACAATGTAAAAGAAATAATAGACAAGGACATAAAATTGAATGAAGAGGATAAGAAGTTTGTGAAAGAAGGTTTAGGTTTATCAGGTTCGTTTTTTTCTTGATATGCAGCTGGCTAAAAAAGTTATCCTTGCGTTTGTCCTCCCTTCTCTGTTTGAAATGCTTTTCACAAAGTTAGCCATCCATTTATACATCTTATTGAGGAGAGGAAAGCAGGCTTTTTATCTGCTGGGCACTATCAACACAAATAGATTCTTTGCATGGAAGATTTGACGACAGAAATTTTTACGCATTTATTGACACCAAGTTTCCCACTTATTTTATCTGAGGAAAAAATAACTTAGATGTAATTGGATTTATTGGAGTTGCTTGGTAATTTCACTTTCTTTAGAAGGAAAGGATCTGGAAAAGTTGATATTTATACTCCGTGTAATGCAAAGTTCTGTTTGTTCAATTGGAAAACCACTGAGCCACTCGAACAGTTGTCCGGTGTAATTTGTTGCCACAAATGTTATGAGGAAGTTTTTCTCTAAATACTATTTCACCTGCACAAAGCACTAACATGCTATTTGTTTACGTAAAAGAAAGTTCGGCTATCTATCCACTACTGATTTATGTAGTGAGAGAGGAAAGTAGAAAGACAAGAAATTAAATATTTTTTTATTTGTTCAAGCATAATAGTGCGTACAATAAATGAATAGGAAAACTAGAGACCAAATCTAGGGCTAATATTAGAACCATAAATTTAAATAAATCAGAATTTCCATTACTTTCCAAATTTATGGTGGTTTTCTGATTCATTCTAATCGAATGACCAGAAGCCAGAAGGTATCTGAATAAATCAGAATTCCTCCTGCTGGTCGAGTTTCGCAGTAAGACCAGAGTAAATCAGAGTTTCTCCAACTTCCCTGATTTATGGTAATATCCTAATTGATTCAAATCAATTGACAGAAAATCGTTAACAATCCCTTGAATATAGACAATTTACTTCTGTTTTGTTTTATTTTTCATGCATATTTTTTTGAATGTGTCCGTAATTTGTGTTCTTATTGAATTATTAGCTTTAATTGCAAACTATACGATGTGCTATGGGATTCTGAATTCATAACAAGAAAAAAGTTTATATACATTTATTTATCTAATCAGGCGCTTTTAACAGATTTCTTCGACAGTTGTGAAACAGGATTCAGGAGGAACATGGCGTGATAGACTTACAGCATGGAAAGAAATTCTTCAGAAGGAGAAGCTATCAGAACAACTCGATTCATTGAATTCCAAGTATGTTGTGGAATTTGACATGAAAGAGGTTGAGAATAGCCTCCGCAAGGATGTCGTTGAGATGGCCAGCAATGCAAATGGAGCAAGGGCATTGTGGATCTCCAAAAGATGGTGGCGCTATCGTCCAAAACTTCCTTACACCTATTTCCTTCAAAAACTTGATTCTTCCGAGGTAAAAAAATGTGTTAATATTCACGCCTGCTTAGTCTGAATATTTAACTCCCGCTAATCCTAATTTGTGTAGGGCTAATTTGATCTTGGATTTGTCCCTTTTATAGTTTTCTCATCCATTTTGTGCCAATATTTACTGCAAAAGTTCAAATTGAAATCTCCGTTGCCAAGATACTTATTGTATTCTGTATAACTACAGTAAATGGGTTTTTCAACATTTGTTATGGACCTTATGGTGCACTCTTGCTAAAACCAATAGTAGAGGAAATAGAAATTTTCTAAAATTATATTTAAGTGATAATCTGGTTTGTGCAAGATTCTCAAATAGCATGTTGCCCGTGTAATTAAAGTGTTTTTGTCAGGTTGCTGCAGTTGTCTTTACTGAGGATCTTAAGAGACTTTATGTGACCATGAAAGAAGGATTCCCTCTGGAATATATTGTGAGTCCAATAATCTAGCTGTGTGCTAACAGTTGTTTTTCTTCACGGGCTGACATCTGCTGTTACCTGCCTAGGTTGATATTCCACTCGATCCATTCCTCTTTGAGGCAATATTAGGTTCTGGAGTTGAAGCAGATCTTCTTCAGAAGAAGCAAATACATTATTTTTTGAAAGTTGTATTTGCCCTCTTGCCGGGAATACTGATCTTATGGTTCATAAAGGAAGCTTTAATGCTGCTTCATATTACTACAAACCGTTTTCTTTATAAGAAATATAACCAGCTTTTTGATATGGCATATGCTGATAACTTCATTCTGGTAAGTTCTGTTGTTTCTTTGAGCTTGTGTCGCTCTAGATTTTTTTCTCTTGAATTATTTTGATTTCCCACTCAGCCAGTTGGTGAAGTTGGTGAAGCAAAATCAATGTACAAGGATGTAGTACTAGGAGGAGATGTCTGGGATCTTCTTGATGAGTTGATGATCTATATGGGAAACCCCATGCAGTATTATGAAAAGAATGTGAAGTTTGTACGGGTACGCTAGATTGTTATAAACATTAAAGAAATAACCTATCCTAAATTTTCTTTAAAAGAATGTTTTTTTACATGAAACGGTCATAAAAGAATGTTTTCTTCTCCATCTTATTATGCACATTTCAGGGTGTCCTTCTGTCGGGACCCCCAGGGACAGGCAAAACCCTCTTTGCTAGGACACTAGCAAAAGAGAGCGGGTTGCCTTTTGTTTTTGCTTCCGGTGCAGAATTCACAGATAGTGAGAAAAGTGGTGCTGCAAGAATTAATGAATTGTTCTCAATCGCGAGGAGAAATGTAAGAGTACTCCCTTTTAGCTGTGCATGCTGATTCTTCTTAGTGGAGGATAAAGATTTGAAGGTGCTGGAAACTTAACGAAATTATTAATGGACATTAAAATTTTTTTTGGGAGTATTTGAGATCATGGTTTGGATATCCAGATGGATTAATATTAGGAAGGTGCAGGTGGTGTTAGGTTTTATTGTCGGTTGTTTCGGAATATATTTTTTGGAAATGTGTTTTTGGACATTGCTTTGGAAAATATGATCTATGTTTTTTTTGAAGAATACGATACATGTCTTGATTTTACTTCTGAAGATATTTTTGAACGGTAAATATGTCATGTAAAAATGTAATGATTTATCTAATTTTTTATTAGTATGCTTTGTAAAAAAGATAATAAACAATGTATTTGGATTACAACATAATATAATAGTAGAGTATTTATGGAGAATGACGAAAGTTGAGTTAAAAATAATAATCACAGTCGGAGATGCGAAATGCATAAAAATATGTTTTTCGGAAAAAATGTAAAGATGTTTCTGTTTGGTTTTATTTTTGGAGATGGAAAATATTTCCAGAAGAATAAAACTGAAGAAATCCTATGCTTTTCGTAAACAAATAGGCGTTCCTTCTAAAAAAATTGGTTTAAAAGAGCAAATACGTTGTGTACTAGTTATTGAGAAATCACAAAGGGATTGACATGAAACTTTTTTACTGGTTTTTTATATGCAGCACTAACAACTTATTTTAGGTTAGCCAATGCATCTGGGGCTCATAAACACTACAAGTGTTTGGTTTATATAAAAGTAGGGATTATGTCTGTCTTCGAGACATTGAAGAGCGAAAGTAGGGAATCAATGAAACTTGGAAAACCAACGCTGAAATAGTTTGTGAAATCTGCATACAGTTCCTCAAGTTAAGGAATTTGTTTCCTTTTAAAATTTTCCAACCAATCCTCTCTCCATTCTCTCAAACAGGAGCAACAAATGACCAGGAATAGGAAAAATTTAACATGGTTCTGTGATGCATTATGATTTTACATTTAACTATATTCCATATTTACTCACAGAATCAATCATCATCATTAATTTTCCTCATCTAGAAATGATCATAGCCTTTGTGAACATGTGACGCAAAGAAACTCAGTCTGTGGGGGGTGAATTGTAAGAACGTGTGCTTGCATGCGTACATACAAGTGTATTATACTTATGTGGTTATGTTTGCATCCAAACATTTATGGATCTTGTTAGCTTTTGAAGAAATATATCCATGGTGTCTTTTTCCAGGCTCCTGCTTTTGTATTTGTGGACGAGATAGATGCTATTGCTGGAAGGCATGCCAGAAAGGATCCACGTAGGAGAGCAACATTCGAAGCATTGCTTGCACAGCTGGATGGAGAGTAAGAATTTTTTTTAAAATCTAATATTTTTCATGTCAGTGCTGAGGATATGAGTTTCATTGCATGGTTAAATGCATAGTTATTTGGGGCACAAGGCGCACTAAAGCGCTAGGGTGCCTTGGGGCCTGAGGCGCGAGGCGAAGCGCACGCTTTATCGAAGTAAAGCGCATTTGACACAAATTTTAAAATTCAACATATATAAATTATTTTATACTATTTAAATTAAATACTTTTCACAAAAATAACAAATAATATAAATAAAAATCAATTAACAGATAATGTAGCATAATTCATAACAAAAAACAAACTCCAATCATCTAAAATTCATTATTAAGTTGTAAGTGCATGATAGTATATTTAGACGTAGAGACTAGAGAAAGGCCGCTGCAGTGCTGCACGCAAGACGTAAGACGCAGATGACAGAACCAGAAAAAATTTGAGAATTGAGACGTAGAGACTAGAGAAAGGCCGCTGCAGTGCTGCACGCAAAGTCGCTTACACAGAGAGAAATTGAGAGGTCGCTAGGGAGAAAAATGGACACATGCAGGGCTTTTTAAAACATAAAATAGGGATTTTGTTTGTAATTGGGCTTTAAAACTTATTGGGCTTTAATTATATGTATAGAATCGTATCATAAATGGCTTTATTGGTACAGGCGCACAAGCGCGCGCCTTTCAGCAGAGGCGCGCCTAAGGCGCACGCTTGATTAATGTGTTGCGCCTGGGTGATAGGTGCGCCTGGCTGCGCCTGTCGCCTAGGCGCAGCCAGGCGCTCGCCTTTTATAACTATGGTTAAATGCCTTTATTTGTCTTGGGATTGGTAATTAATTCCCATGCCATTTTTGGATTACCGAAAATGACTATCCTGGTGTGATAAAAGAATTGGGAAGTCCGATTCTAAATTACGTTGTTGGATATACTTCAGATCTGTGCTTCTGACAAATATGGTTCCAAATGTTACTTTGCTGCCTGGTTTTCCTCAAAGCCCGTAGCAAAAATTATTTGCCAAATTTTCTCAGAAAGAAGATAGCAAAACACAGTTCGTTTTCTGTCTTATATGGCCATTCATTGTACTTTGATTTATCTTGTTCTGCTATGTAGATTCTCTAGCATGCCCTTGGCCAGCTAGGTGAGTAGTGGTTGATGAGATGAAAAGAAAGTACACAATTAGGGGTGAAAAGAAATTGATTAGACATTGCTGGATTGAAAATTTGACATGAAAATTAAAACAATTGAAGTGAATACAAAATTTTTGGAAATATTTTGTATATTCACTTTGGAAGTGTTGTGCGCTGCTGTGTGCCTGGAACAGAAGGATGCTGGTTAAACATTGTAATCCAACCAGTACATTAGCATTGTGCATAACTTGTGCCTGCAACATACATCCTGATGTTATTGCAAAACATTGCTGTTTCATATGACCTTTTTAGGCCCCACTGCTCGGTCACCAATTACCCATGCCTCCTACAATATCATGGAGTAGGCATCACTGCTCAGTCACCTATTAGCCTTTTCCTCATATCAATTTATGGATTACCATGTGTAGTTTTGGAAAGGAAAGACATGAGGAATTCGTTTGATTAAGCATAAACTTTACAATGTATTGATAAATGATCTAATCAAAAGCTAATCTAAATAAATTTTAAAAACAAATTATAGATAAACTTCTATGTACCCTTACTCTAGATAACAATCCTGTTATTTCAATTTCATCACATCTTGTGGATTATAAAGTTGATCATGCCCCAACTTGGAACGCAATTATTCAAAGATAGGCCGAAAGCAGCAATCTGCAATTGTGTAGGAACGTATCTAACGTCAATGATTATTTTTCCAATATTCACACTTGTGAAATGACGATCCATCTCAACGTGTTTGGTTCGATCATGGAAAACTAGATTTTTGGATATACTAATGGCAGTCTGATTATCACACATAAGTTCCATTGGTCCACGATCTTCCATCTTTAATTCATCGAGTAATTTCTCGAATCACATACCCTCACACATTCCATTAGCCAAAGCTCTAAATTTAGCTTCAGCACTGCTGCGAGCAACCACCGGTTGCTTCTTGCTCCGCGAAGTTACAATGTTTCCCCACATGAATGTACAACACCCGAAGGTGGAGCGCATATCTATAGGGGATCTTGTTTAGTTAGCATCACTCTAGACTTAGACATCTCTGGTTGTTGTTTTTCTGAATATTAATCCTTCCCTGGAGTCTTTTTTAGATACCTCAACACTCGGTAAGCCGCCGCTATTTGTTCTTCAGTTGAATTGTTCATGAACTGATAACATCAGTTACAACAAATCCCATATTTGGTCATGTGTGAAAAATATATAAGCTTGCCAACTAGTCTGTGGTATATTCTTTTGTCAACTGGTGACTCTTCTTTTCACTCCGATCTTGATATTTGGGTCCATAGGGGTATCCATTGGCTTACACCCCAACATACCAGTTTTCTTTAGGAGGTCTAATCGTTGCAAATTCGAGATACTAGGAGATGATCTTGGCTGCTACCTCCATCCCATTCCCGAAAAATACCTAAGGTGCCCGAGGTCCTTCATTTCAAATTTCTTGGAAAGTATAGGTTTCACATAAGCCTTTTCTTCTTCGTGATTTCTTTTAATGACAATATCATCCACAGACAATGAGAACCGTGATCTTGCCCAATCCAGAGTCTTTCACAAATAACATACAGATTGGCATTGTGTGTAACTGTCTCCCTTCAAGACATTGGTGAATCGATAGAACTGGGAACCGGGCTCTGGGAGTTTTTTTGAGCCCATAGATTGACTTCTTCAATTTGCAAACCTTCTTTGTTGTTGCTTCAGATTCAAAACTGGGTGGAATGTCCATATATACTTCCTCAAGATCTCCATCAAGAAAAGTATTTTTGACGTCAAGTTGGTATAAAGGCTAGTCTAGATTTGCTGCAACTGATAAGAGGACTCATACTGTGTTAAATCTGGCACTAGAGCGAAGGTCTCTTGATAATCAATTACATATGATTGTGTGTATCCTTTGGCGCTACCAAATATGTTTTTAAGTCTTTCAATGCTTCCGTCTGACTTGTGTTTGATCATAAAGATCAATTTGCTTCCAATTGTATTCTAACATAATATAAAAAGTCTCAACTTACTAGTCATCAAAACCGGTGCATAAAGAAAATAAGAGCAAATAGTTTAAAACATGCATATAAAATCTCGTAAGCTACAAGTTCCTCGGGTTTGCACTGTCGCTAGTTCGAGCCTGCTCACTGGTCACCGCCTCCCGTCTCCTCAACTACATCATCTGCATCGATCAAGTCTAGGGAGCCTAATGACTCAGCATGCATAAATCATGAATAACAAGTAATACGTAATAAAAATTCATGCAATTTAAACATAGCTCGTACATAACATAAAGTAAGCATAAATATGTATCACGCGACTTTCTTCCATAAACATTTTCATAAAATCATATTTTCATACTCGTCATAATAATCATATTTGTAATTCATTTTACATAGAGTTCTGTTCAGTGCAAGTGGCCCATAACATAAATCGTTTGATCAAACAAAACTATAGTACTGGACCGGCAGGGATCACCACAGCCCTTGGACTGGATGTCCACTCCCTAGCATAACATAATTCCTCCAAAGAGGTTGGAGAGGTATCCAGAAACGTTCTTCGGCTTTCAAACCCGTAACATAATTTGGCCACAAGACAAATCACATACCTCAAAAATAATTATTTTACACGTTATACACACTTATGATCATCGTGAACCTCGTTGGATTTTTCCCAGACATGCTGCCATAACTTCCTGAAATAAATACCCAAAACAGCCCCTAAAGTGCATTTGGGTACATACAACTCCCGATTTAAATATAACCACTTAGGACATACCAATCGACTCGGGACTAGACCCATACATAAAATACATCATAATCTACTGCCTAAGGCCCTAGACCATCACCGAACCCCATACCATGTACCACGAACCATATAGACACAAGCTGTCGAAAGAGTGACACTATGACACTTATGCGTTCTGTACGAATTTCTATCGATTCCAACTCGAACCAAGCACGAGACTCGACGCTTAGACACCACTTAAGACCCTGGTTCAGCCCTTTCCAGCCCATAACACCAGCACAGCCCTTAAACCTACCAAACCCGTTAGCCCTACATCGCGAGCCCCTCACGTGCGTTCACGACCATTACGAGTCCAGCCCTTATGCTAGCCAAACAGACCCTAACCGACCCATACCAGGCCTACCCCGGGACCCTAAGACTCTGCCTAGACCCTAGGCACGAGCCCTGTTCCAGCCTACAACCAAAACCTGACGCCCAAGCCGCGGCCGTGCCCTTATGCGTATCCATGCGCTCTATTCGTTTTCTGCTGCACCAGCAGCCTTTTGCCCCATGCCGGACCGTCTAATAACATCTTATCAGACCCTATAACGTAACCATATGTTGCAGCAAGCCATAAGATCGGTCCAGCGAAGACGGCGTTTAAAAACTTGAGAAAACGAAGGAGTTCATGCATATTATATATCAAACGATTTTTAATAACGTTCTAGCGTTCATAAAATCGAACCAACAAGTTTTTATGTATAATTTGTATCAAAATACAGTATATAAGATGTTGATGCATAGAAGAAAGGTTTAGACATGTCTTTGCATTAAAAACGCACGATATATCGAAAACGAACGTGAGGAAGAACGGAGGCCGAACGGACACGGTTTGCTGTGTTTGATGGCTTGAAAAGTGACTAAATTTATCAAGGATGGTAGTGTGATGATCGTGTAAGCTTGCTGATTGAAGAAACAATCGAAACTCCAAGCCCTAGGTGATGAAATTTTCGGCCAAGAGCTAGTTTGTGATTTTTTCTGTTTGTGTGTATGTCGTGTGTTGTGTAGATTCTAGGGCTAGGACTCTTTTATATTTTGCTTAGAATATTATTAGGTGTTTAGGTTAATTAATCAAGCATTTAAATTACTAATTAAGCCCTCCCACTTTCTACAATTTGTATATTTAAGAGTCCTAAAAATCCTAAATTCTATCCTTAATTTAAATACTATCTAATTTAATTAACTAAGTCATAAAAAAATAATTATTAAAATATTATATTTCACGTGGACGTATTTAAATTCTTTGCTTTCGAAATTTGCTAATTAAAATGCATAACGTCTCCATTTCACTTGATAAATTAAATTTAGCCCTCAAATGCTAATATTGAATATTTTTCTAATATACTTAATTTCTTGACTTAAAATAAAATAAAAATATAACTTTGAATTTTAACTCTTTATTCGTCTCCAGTTTCCTTCCCCGGTTCGGCATTGAATATTCGTTTGAAAACTAAAACTCGAGAAAACATTTAATTTGCATAAGAACAAAATAAATAGGTATGTATTTAAAATAATTTAACACGTAGCATTCATTATTTAGATTATTAATTAAATTAATAAATTATTTCAATCATACATGGGGTTTACGTGTGCTAGTTTTTGGGCATTACAGAGTAACAAAGGAAGATGCACTTAATGGCTCTTGGTTCAAGTTTGCCACGGTTGTGTGAATGGATATGGACAAAAGATGAACATCCAAAGGCAAAGACTTTGAGTGGTGGGATATTATGAAGCCGATGAGTGTTAGGGGAAAACTCGAGAAGAGCCTGGATTGGAGTTTTGTGGTTAAGGACATGAGAAGGTATTCTATTGATGAGATTGGTTGTTGTAAGAATAGCATCACCTTACGGTGTGTTTGGATGCTTAAAATTTTGGATTTGGATTTGGAAGTAGAATTGGATTTGGAAATTCATGGATTTAGAATTCGATCGTATGTTTTGTTTGAAATTTAAAAATTCTATTTAGAATTCATTTCTTGTTTGGAAAAAAACAAGATTTGAATTTGGAAATTTAAAATTTTACTAAAATAATCTTAATTATCTTTGACAAAAATCAAGATTTAAAACATATTATTGACATTATTTAAAAACTGAAAAATTAAAATTAATTTTATCATATATTTTCCTATATCATTTCAATTATATATTTGTGTTATACACATTACATAAACTCTTATATAATTAATTAACTAATCTTAACCAACACAAAATGACTTATTAAAATAAAATAATCGAATTTAAATTCTAAGAAATAAATTATTTCAAAATTAAATATTCAACGACATCCTAATTTTATAAATAGAAAAATAAATTATTATCGAATAAATATACTAAAATAAAAAATAAATAAATTTGCCATTTAATCCAACCATTACACATATAAAGATGGCAGAAGGATAATAATTGAAAAATTTTGTTATGGATATTTTTTAGTTTTATTCAAATCCAAATCCTATCAAATCTGACCAGTTTTGAGAATATTTGTTTATATACAATGAAATCCACTCAAATCCCGTCAAATCCATTAAAATCCAATTTTATTTTTAAAATCCCACTAATGGTTAAAACCAGGATTTACAAATCCAAATCTCTCCAAATCCCTCCAAATCAATGCTTCCAAAATCAAGCGTCGATTTTTCTTTTCAGAAACCCGATTATGTTGAGGTGTGTAAACACAAGAGCTTTGGTGTACAATACACTGATTTTGCAAATAAACCCCATGATTGAATTGAAGTAATCACATGCACGGTCAGTTCTTAAAACTTGAATCTTGCTGGAAAATTGTGTTTGGATCATGGCGTGGAATCGTTTAGACATCTGGAAAGTTTCGATTTAAATTTCATTAGGAAAACCCATGACAATCGTGTATGATCATCGACAAATAGTAAAAACCAGTGGGTTCCACTTATATTTTTGACGTTAGAGAGTCCCAGGTATCACTATCTATGCATGAGAGAAAAAGGTGCAGATGGCTTGTAACGACGTGATGCGAAAGTGGCACGAGTGTGCTTTCCCAATTGGCAAATATCACAATGTATAGAAGCCAAACTTTTATTGTTGAATAACGAATGAAATAGTCTTGTAAGATACAAGAAATTTCGGTGTCCTAATCAATAATACCATAACAAAATTTCACTATCTTGATTAGAATTCAAAGTCGAGACAGAACATGACAAAAAAATGAGGGGAACTGGTGGTTTGGCTTCTCTGGGGAAGATCCACTTTCAGGAGATATAGCCCCCCGCGCACAACTCAACACTGCCAATCGTCTTCCCCAATTCGAAATCCTGGAAAATATATGAACCAACAAGGAATTTAGCTAGTATTTGAGGTCATTTGTGAGTTTACTCACTGAAAGAAGGTTACAACTAAGGTCAGGTATGAATAAAATAGTTGAATGCAAATTTCTGGAGTTGCACATATCAATCCATCACCGGCTACCTTGGAGCAAGATCCATTGGCAATTCCGACGGCATGAGAATCAATACATGGTGTGAACGATTGAAATAAAGTCAAGTTTTCAGTCATGTAGTCCGAGGCACCCGAGTCAACCATCCATGAGGTAGATAAAACACGCTGTGAAAGCAAAGCATGAGGGATTGTACCTTGATGCGCCACATTACCATAATTATAAGTGAAGGATTGGGGGACGGGCTGGTTTATCCAAACAGCTTTTTAAGGATCTCAAGTTGCTCTTTAGTGAAAGGTTGCTGGTCCGTAGTGTGATTTTCTGTTGATGCAGTGTTGGCTCTCCTTTCATGGGCTAGTTTCCGGGTTTCCCATGGATTTTGCAACAGGTGTCGAGCATGTGATTGGGTCTTTTGCACTTTTTTCTCCATGGACGACCATTTTTCATTTTTCCATGGAAGGCTGTCGGCTTAAAATTGTTCAGCATCCTGGGATCAGTGTTCGTTGATAAATGAGTAGCGAGAGCCGATCCATTAGTAGAAGAAATAGCAGACGGAGGACCAAACATCTCACTTTTGCGGCTCTCCTCATGGCGAACTTATGAAAAACGGTGCACAGACTCGTCAATTGAAAAAACGGTGCACAAACTCGTCAATCGTTTTGTGCCCAATATACGATCCCGTTCTTCATCTAGTGTGTTGTTGAGGCCTGATAAAAATTTGAAGATGCTATTTTTTTCAACAATTGCCCGATAGTGACGATCGTCGTCTAGGCATTTCCATTCATGAACCTCGAAAGGTCCAATCATTGCCAGTGTCGTGTAAGTGTAGTGAAATACACAGTGACAGTGGACTCCCCCTGGTGAATGTCCTTAAGAATGCTTTCTGTCGAAAAAGAATAAGAAAACACGGAGAGGAAACTATTGTTTCTTACAGTTATTGATAAATATGGGTAATAGACATTTTTACGGATTGCGGCCGTTGAAGGAAGCTTTTTTCCATTGAGTTTGTAGCAAGTGCTTGGGATGGGCGAATGGTTTGTGACCATTAATGTGATGGACACAAACTGGTAATCTGCTTTTGAGGGTTTGGATGGAGAAGCCATGCCGTATTTGGTCATGGATTAATAGCTCTCTTATACCATGAAGTTTTGGAACGGAAAGACATGAGGAAATCGTTACTATCTATCCTAACTACTGGATAATAATCCTGTTATTTCAATTTCATCACCATCTTAACATCATTCAGTATGATCGACCACACCACTTTTTTCACATGCTTCAGCATTTCCTGACCACTGACCGAATCAACTGCTTGAAGTTATGATGTAATAAAATTGTTTTCCATCGTAATCAAGGAGTCAAGTTTGTTTGTTTCTTTGTTTTTCGCCTTTTTTATTCTCCTTTGTGAAATTTTCTTCGAGGAGAAAGAATCTAGTCGCGGAACCAGCCTTTGTTTAATCAATTGTATATGAATATTTATTATTGATATTAAAATGAGGTACTTGAATTTGGAAATGGTGTCTTCTCCTCATACAAGATTTTGTTCTGTTTTACACACTTGCAAATGGTGACTAATTTAGAGGACCAACGTCTAGTTGGTTGAATGGCTTGCATTAAGTATTAAGTGATCTACGTAGCATTCATCAACTTGTTCTAAATTTAGAACAGAAGCACTGTACTCATTTTCAGCATTTTCTCATTGTGTCACTTACATTTTCTTGATTTATGTCAGTAGTGAGTACTCATTTAGTTTTGCTTTCTGTAACTCACAGATAAATTACTGTTTGCAGGAGAGAAAAAACTGGTGTTGATAGATACTCGCTTAGGCAAGCTGTCATATTCATATGTGCTACTAATAGACCTGATGAACTAGACCTAGAATTTGTTCGCCCTGGACGCATTGACAGGCGTGTATATATTGGATTACCTGATGCAAAGCAAAGAGTACAAATCTTTGGTGTTCATAGTACTGGGAAGGAACTTGCTGAGGATGTTGACTTTGAAAAGGTTCATTGGTTTCACGCAGTCTTTTATTTTTCACATTTTAAATATGTTGGTGAGTTTAGGTTTTGGATTGTGAGAGAAAACTTTTACCGAATTACTGGTTTCTTGGAAGGATTCTTACTAAAGCCTACTTCTCTCTGGTAGGTTGGAGAAGCCCTTCTAGTGATGCTATAACTTAACACTTGCCTTTTTGTTGTTCTTTCCCCCACCCCTATAGGTAGTCTTCCGTACTGTTGGATATTCTGGTGCAGATATTAGAAATCTTGTCAATGAAGCAGGAATAATGTCTGTAAGTTCTATGCACTTAATATTTAACTTTTTTATGACAATATCCACTGGCTTACAGCATGTTTGTCTGGTTTTTTCTGATTTCCCGAGGCATAGGAGCTTGTAGAAGTAAATTCCATTAATGAACTGCTGCGCTTTATTATTATTATCTTTTGTCTCTTGGGAGAACATCATCCATCTGATAAAAAAAGCATAATGGAGTCCCTGCCTTTGCATTATAGTTGGCCATGATATCCCAAAATTTAGAAAGATGACACACCTATTATTTTATTGGAAGAAATTTTCCCAAGAATCATCCCTAAAACCAACTTACAGCTCCTGTTCTAATCCTTTTTCCGTGGAAAAAGTTAAAACCATCTTTGGTCAAAGTTTTTGTTCGACCTTCCCCGTATCCAAGTTTTTGCTTCGATTCACTTAGTGTTTCTGTTTGTTCATCCCAGCTCTGTTCAGGTCTCTCCTTCATGTTGGAATTTCTCCTGTTTTAATTATATAGCAGCTCCCCTCTTTCTGTTTGATAATTTTCTTTCTATTCCTTCCAGCCAATAGATGGCGCGCATAGTGACATTTTACTGCCTATCGACTTCTATTTTGGTGAACTTGTTAAAATTTGCGATTTTGAAGAGTCCTAGATTCCCTCTTTAGTTAAAATTTCATCTCATACTCAAATCTTCAATGTTAGAAGGAAGTGGACTTTGATATGCCATACTGTTTAACAAAAGGTTTGTTGAAAACGCTTGGTCCCAAAATCTTGTGCTTGTGGACCCAACACCCCTCACATGTAAGCTGGGTATGAAAGAATATGTGAGGAATTAACAGACAAGATGTATACGTGCAATTTTATCGGGCATTAAGCAACGAAGACCTTAACTGACTCTTGAACAAACTTAATGAAATATATGGGGTTTAGTGCATTTGCGGTTTTGAACATATACTTTTGACTTTGGTACCATGTTGAATCCAATTTATCACAAAAA
Organism: Primulina tabacum; assembly: GCF_025594145.1. NCBI lineage: Eukaryota > Viridiplantae > Streptophyta > Magnoliopsida > Lamiales > Gesneriaceae > Primulina > Primulina tabacum. The sequence continues at coordinate 44,687,125 of NC_134551.1, forward strand.
CTTGAGCTTGTGGTATGTGGCACATCAATAGTTTTATAATTTCACATGGATGTCATAACTTTTGACCCTTGTTGAAAGCTTCTGTTTTGGACTTCCACACCTGGTATGCTCTTCGTCCTTCTTGACGGTCTACTCTTTGATAATAAATGGTGGCTGAACAGGTCAGAAAAGGGCATTCTAAAATCTACCAGCAAGATATTATAGATGTGTTGGACAAGCAACTTCTCGAGGGGATGGGTGTGCTTCTCACTGAGGAAGAGCAGCAGAAATGTGAACAAAGTGTATGGTTTCTTTTGTGGCACTTACTAAGGTTGTGGATAGCATGTAAATGATCATACTCGTGATGTTTTTCTCAACATTTTCATAGGTTTCTTTAGAGAAGAAAAGGCTTTTGGCAGTGCATGAAGCTGGTCACGTAGTCTTAGCACACTTATTCCCACGATTTGATTGGCATGCATTTTCTCAGCTTTTGCCTGGTGGCAAGGTATAGCATAGTGTCGATAAAGATTTTGTTCCGTTGAATGAATCCTGAATGGCCTTCATCTGTTGTCTAATTGAGCAGGAAACTGCTGTGTCTGTTTTTTATCCTCGAGAAGACGTGGTAAATCAAGGTTATACAACCTTTGGTTACTTGCAAATGCAAATGGTGGTTGCTCATGGAGGGCGTTGTGCCGAGCGCATTGCATTTGGTGATGACATTACTGATGGAGGAAGGGATGATCTGGAGAAAATTACGAAGGTAACATAAAGTCATAAACACATGTAGTCTCACATTTAATTTGGACATGGATGCCGGCTCCCTGAGAGTAATTCTGACCAAGTGTACAATTGTTGAGAATTCTTCTGACTTAATTCTGTGGCAGATTGCTAGAGAAATGGTAATAAGCCCCAGAAATCCTAGGTTGGGGCTCACTGCTTTGACGAAAAGAATTGGGATGGTCGATCTACCAGATAACCCAGATGGTGAGATAATAAGATACAAGGTAACTTTACATGATTATAGTTTAAACATAAGATATGGTTTGTAACTGTTTTGTTTCAACTTCTGCACTCAAACAAATAATCTCTCTTTTGTTTGCTTTTGATGTCAGTGGGATGATCCTCATGTTATTCCTGCAAATATGACACTTGAAGTTTCTGAACTTTTTACACGGGAGTTGGCTAGGGTAATTTTAATTTACCATGCTATTGCCTTTTCTGCTAAATGTATAATCTTGTTGCTTGGCATGTATGTCATACTAATTTCCTTTTGAACCCATGCTTTCCAAGTTAATCACAAAATGATTCAAATAAGTATGGGCATGAAGTTAGGCGACTACTAAATTCCACTTAGGCGATGGGAGACCGTGGCAAATATGAAATTCACCGAGGAAGAGGGAGACCGAAGAGGATTTGGTTAACAACGATAAAATTCATTTACATATAAATGATGATAAAGTAGGAGATAGCACAATGGTGTAGGAGGATCCGTATATCTGACCCCATCTAGTGGGATAAAAGTTTGATTTTTGTATTGAATTTCACTTTCATCCCAAAAAATTCAATATTTACTTCCAACCATAAGCTAGTGATATGAAAAGAACAATATGCTAATGAATTTAAAAGATTATTTGGTATGAAAAAAATTATGTGAATTACCTAGAATCAATAATTAAGACTGATACCAGAAAAATCAGTATGGACAATAATGGTAAAATTGAAAGATTAAATTATTATATGATCCAATGTTAAACATAAAACAAACAGAATGAGATTAAAGGCTTTTTTTTGTAGTTCTCTTGTTTCTTCTTGTTGATTTTTTTTCCTTATGTAGCTTTATTGACGTTATGAATTTCATTACTGAAAATAGTACATTGACGAGACTGAAGAACTTGCTATGAAGGGACTGAGAGACAACAAACACATTTTAGACGTGATTGCAGAGGAACTATTAGAACATTCAAGGATAACTGGATTGGTAATGTACATTTTTCATATTCTCATTGTGCATGATACTCACAAAAATAAACAATCAAACAAAATCAGTTCCATCTAGGCTGTTACCTAGCAAAATTATAAATTGTAAACATTTCTGACAAATGGGCAAAAATATTTACTCAAAATTCAAACATATACCATTGCTTAAACCATAAATATTCTTCCCCTATGTTGTTGAGTTAGCTGTCATCTGGTAATTTTTTAATGGGAAATTGCTTTCCAGGAAGTAGAAGAACTAATGAGAGGTTTGTCGCCAATTATGTTTGAAGATTTTGTTAAACCTTACCAGATTGACTTGGGAGAGGTATTGTGGTTCCGTTATTATTTCTTGATATTGTAGGGTTCTGAAAACGTTAATACTTCTATAGATGGTCTTCAATACAACCATTGCTTTGCATGTATGGAGAAAAAAGGTTTCCTTGAATTTATTTCTAGCTTCAAGATCTTGTTCTTGACTTGATGAGGTGTGGCTTATGAAAATACCTAATAATTAGTCTGTTTCTGTTGGGAAGTGAGTAATCTGTTAGTAAAATGTTAGTTTGCTGGGAGCAACACGGGTTTTTGTTGTTTTGTATGGCTATCTATATGACATATGGCCTATGGGCTGCTTATTGTCTGAGTGATTGGAGTTGGACAATTACTATAACCTATATATACGACCTTTTAGTCCTACAATCCATTTCAAAGTGTCCTATGTTCGATGTTCATTAATTGCAAGTTAGTTTAGAGGGTGATTGATGAGGTAAGAATCGTCACCGCTATCTTGTATATGTGACAAAATGATAAAACAAATAATTCAATCTACTCTGCAATTTAAAATATTTGATAGCTACTGTCACCAATATTTAAAACTTTTGGTATAGAAACAAATATTTTATCCTAACAAAATCTCTAGCTTTCACAGGGCACATAAAATACAAAAGCTTCAACTAGGTAGTCTTGCTAGTTTCGTCAAATGCATTTTTCTCTTGCATATGGTTTCTTGTGATAAATTATATTCCTTATTTCAGAAATCGTTATCCTTTAATCAACAGGATGGGCCAATTTCTCACAACGACCGCCTCCGTTATCAACCTCTTGATATCTATCCTGCACCAATGCACAGATGTTGAACTTTGTGGGGGAAAGGAAAACAATTTTTGGGTGGAGTCAGATCTGCTTTTTTTTTTTAACCCCAGATCTGCGTTTTGGTGAAAAGCTAATCAAGGACCAATTAGTCCCGGTAGCTGCAAGAAATTGACAATGGCACGGGCTGCGCGGCATGGCAGAGACTTAAGGTTGCCTGGTAGACGGATCACAGAATTTAACAGCACTTCGACACTTTCTTGTGCACTAATTGCTTATTTTATTTGGATCTTGCCGTATGACCGTGGGTGAATAATCCAAGTCTAAGTAAAATTATTTCTTCATTATTTCAATAAAATTTCTTTGAGATCCATATGTTTACAACAAAATGGAGCTACTAAACATTTGTAATGACATAAATACATAGTTACATGCATCTGAAAGCATGTCAAACAAAGATCAATTTCTTGATGACAAGATGAGTATTGTGACACATTTGCTTGTTGGGGAAGTTCTATCTGCGATGCTGATTTCATTGAATACAGATGGGACTTGTGAGAATAATTTATGGAGTTTATTGATTAGCTAGTCTAAAGTTTGCTAGTAGGAAGCCCGGTGGGGTAGCACGACTTCTTTTCTTCACAGCTCGATAAAGCTGTTTAACGGTTCTTTTGAGAGATGGCGTGGTTTGCTCAACCACAGTCCTCCATCAACGGGCACCGTCCTTCCATTGAAGTACTTGCTTGTGCATTTGTTAAAAAGTCAGTAGATAGATAAATATATTGGTGTGTGATCCTAGCAAGTGCACAATGTCAAGTTTGATGTTTGATGAGTAAAGTATCGTTCCAACGAGAAGTGAAATATTTAAAAATATATAAGTACTGTAATTAAAATAATCTTAATTTTATCTAGAAATTGAAAGATGAGATTTATATTGTAAAGTAAAATTGCAACAATTGAATGAATTATTAACAAGATTAATAATGGGGAAATCATTTATATCCCAAAATTTCTCAGCTTATTGGCCAACAATTTCCAATATTTCCTACTTAATTTTCCAAGTGACAAGTAGAAACTTATTATTTAATATCGATTCCAATATTCTTATTGAACATCAAATATCAAGCAACATAACCAACATAATAATTCTTATAATGACTTCAATGAAGTTTTATACTTTCTGAACTCTATAAACACTAATAATATATTTCTTATATGACATCTTCAAAACAAATATAAAAATACAATTTGTGATCAGTTAATTGAATGCAATCATTTTAGGGAAACACAAATAAACTAAACAAAAAATACGTGTAATGATTTTTATGCATTTATTGCATGCAATCTATTGTAAGTTCTAGAAATTTCGAACTACGTAACCCGACTGCATGCAATATAGGGTTTTATTTAAAATATGTGTTTAATGATTTTTATGCATTTATTGCATGGATAATTGTGTATTTCATGGTTTCTTTAAAGTTTCATGCTTTAGGGTTTTAGGTTGCATTTCGCGCTCGAACGGAGACTGGAGATATTCAGGAAAAATGTTTTTATTAAATAATTATTTTTACTATTTAATATATGGTGTATTTAAGTATGATTTTTGAAAATGGGCCTTGGTGGGGTATTTTTACTCGTCAGGCTATTTAATGACTCGCATGACTTTTGAGGGTGCGGACGATATTTTCAAAAACGTACCAAAACGAAATATTTTTAGCGAATGTGTTTGTGCTTGATGAGTTTATTTTTGTACTCAATGGGCCCAAAACCTTTTTTATATTCATTTAATTTTTAATTAGAGCTCATTTATGCATGAATTTTTTACTTAAACCCTACTCCATCAAACCCTAACCCTAAACCTATCACACAGCCGCCCCCTCCCTCTCATTCAGCAGTATCCTCTCGGCCAATACCAGCAGCCACTTCGAACTCTTCAAGAATCACTACAAGAAAATTCAGAATCAACAACACACATACGACAACGGTTTTAACTAAAACCGTTGTTAAAAAACTTTTAACAACGGTTTTAGTTGTAGATAATTTTTTAAGCAAAAGACAACGATTTTTATAAAACCGTTGTCTTTTGGGGGTCAAAGACAACGGTTTTTAGGGTCAATAACAACGGTTCTGTAAAACCGTTGTCTTTGAACGTTTATGACAACGATTTCATGAATCGTTGTCTATTAGCGTGTTTTTTTGCACAATCGACAACGGTTTTAGAAAACCGTTGTCGATTAGCGTGTGCTTATAGTAAAAGACAACGTTATTTAGCGACGGGTTTCCTAAAACCGTCGCTAATGTTAGCGACTGTTTTATTTTTATCGGTGCTTATTTCAAATTAGCGACGGTTATATTGAAACCGTCGCTAAATATTTTACATATCATGTAAAACCGTCGCTAATTTGATATTAGCGACGGTTTAAAATTTACCGTTGCTAAACTTAGTGACGGTTGATCTCAAACCGTTGCTAATATTTGCGACGGTTTTAATCTAACCGTCGCAAACTCAAAAATGAATCCCGCCTAAACTTCCCTCCATTTTCTTCCATTCACTTCAAATTAGCGACTGTTACATTTAAACCGTCGCTAATTTCAAATTAGCGACAGTTACGTTTGAACTGTCGCTAAAGTTAGCAACAGTGTCATGTACAACCGTCGCTAATTTGATATTAGCGACGGTTTTAAGAATACTGTCGCTAACATTAGCGACGGTTTAGCTTAAACCGTTGCTAACATTCGCGATAGTCCTAAGCCATCCGTCGCAAATTCAAAAATTCGATCCCACCTCAACTTCCCTCCATTTTCTTCCACCACTCTCTATAAATACCTGCAAATTCGCTTCATTTTCTTCCATTCACTTCACAACACTTAAAATTTTCTCACTTACACGATTTTACAACTTCACAACACTTAAAATTTTTATCTCTTACACGATTTTACCACTTCACAACATTTAAAACTTTTATCTCTTACACAATTTTTTTACCACTTCAAAACAATTAAAATTTTTATCTCTTACACGATTTTATCACTTCACGACACTTAAATTTTTTTATCTCTTACACGATTGTACCAATTCAAAACACAGATTTATTAAATTCTTAAAGTTTTTTTTATTTTACCTAAAAAATTAGCGACGGAATGCATAAACCGTCGCTAATTAGAGACGATTTTGCACATGAATACCGTCGCTACATTTAGCAACGGTTTGTACTAAACTGTCGCTAAATTTAGCGACGGTGTAAAGAACAGTCGCTAATTAGCGACAGTTGATATATGCTGTTGTTAAAACCGTCGCAAATTGTAGCTACGACAACGGTTTTTCATTTGCTGTGGCTACGACAACGGTGAAAAACCGTTGTGTTTGAGCGGACCATTTAACAACACTGACTTTAACAACAGTTTTAAAATGGCTACGACAACGGTTTTTAACAAAAACCGTTGTCGTATGGCATTTTTCTTGTAGTGAATTTTCAAAGAAAACCATCCCTCGCCTCCCCGGTGCACGTTCTACGCCAGTGTCTTCAAGTTTTTGAGCGTTTGAATAAAAAGGCACGCCTGATTCTTTTCTTTTCTTGTCTTCCACACCATATTACATGTTTTTGATGGTTTATGCATGACATGTTGTTGGTTTGATATTTTACACAAATTTGAATGCATGTACATTAAAGAACCAAATTTTTGTATCATGTTTTAACCCACTTTTTGTTCTCGGTTCGAAGGAGCTGCCAGACTTTAGGGTTCCAGCATGTTTTACAACAGTTTGGGAGTGATTTGAGGTGTTAGAAACAAGGTTGGATGGGATGGTGAAGGAGCCGATCGAGGGTTATGTTTCTTGGGCACATTAGGGTTCGAACGGTGTGTATGGGTTCACGGCTGTTTGCAGGCCTACTCTAGGCCGTGGTTCAGACCAAGGAAGGTCTGAGTCGTGGTCTTAGGTGGTCGGCGCACAGTTGGCAGTGGTCCTTGGACAAGTTGCTAGCCTGGGATTCACCAGGTTCACGTTTTTAGGGTGTTGGTCACACGGCTGCATGTGTGGGGCTACAATTCGTGGTTAATTGAGTTTAGTAGGGTCTGGTCTTAGTCCTATGTAGGGTGTTGGTCACACGGCTGCATGCATGGGGCTACAAGTCGTGGTTAATTGAGTTCAGTAGGGTCTGGTCTTAGTCATATGTGGGCTGGTTGGTAGCTAGGGTTTTCGAGAGCATTTGTTGGAAAATTCAGTAAGCTGCAGCAGGGTATTGGGGACCTTAGGTGGCTCGTATTAGGGGATTTCAGGTACGAGTTTATGGTATTAAGCCATGTTTTATGTTTGGAAAGATTTGGTTGAATTTCAGGTTAATTCGGATTAAAACTGAGACCCCGGTCCAAGTTATAAAACGAATTATAGAAGTTCATGCAAGGGCTCGAGTTTACGTCAAGAAATGCTTATTATTATGTTTTGAGGTGTTTTAAGGAGTTAGGTAGGCTTCGGGTCGAAATTTTGACGTCCATGGTAAAATGGTCAATTAGGGTTTCAAGGGGAAAAATGGTCATTTTGCACGCAGGTCGAGTTTTAGTCCTGACAGCGCCCTAAACACAATTTTGACATGTTTTAAATGTTTATGTTAACATGTATATAATATTTTATGAAATTATGAAAAATACGTTGCATGCTTGATTTAAAGAAAAATTTACGTATACACATGATTTTTATAAATGATGAAAATGATGACACGTTTCGAAGGAAGGGAGTTGGTTGTGACTAATATGTATATGTATACGATGAGTTGTAAGGCCAAGGCTCAGTAGATGGGCAATATTGTCGTTGATGTCCCCGTCGTCGGGTACCACTGTTAATCGTAGATGGATTCATCGAATAAAGGTGATACGATAGAACTGATACGAAAGTTACAACTAATGAACGAAATTGACATAAAAGAGATGAACACGTATATGATGATATGTTAAGACATGCTTGACGCGTACGCTTTATTATGTTTATGTTTACGCTTTAAAGATCATGAAATGTATTTTTATTACGGCTTTTTTCACTGTTGCCTGCTATGTATATGTACTTGATATAATATTTCAGGTGTGTTGAGTCTTTAGACTCACTAGGTGTGAATGATGCAGGTGAGCCTACTGATCAGGAGATTGGAGGTGCCGAAGACTGAGTAGGCAGAGTTGGTTGTGCGCATGCGATCCCGAGGACCGTATTTTCCACACCTCGTGTTTTTGAGATGAAGTGATTTTTGGATATATTTTTACTATATCCTTTTATTATGTTGATGCTTGACAGGATTTTCACATGTGTGTCGTATTTGAATTATTTTAAAACGTAAGACTAGGGTTGATGATTTGTCTATTTTTCATTGCAGTGTTTTTACTGATATATGGATACTTTTATTTTTAAAATATGAAATTCTCAACGTTTATCACATGCAAGCTTAAAGATGTATATTTTCGAAAATGAGTTTACAAAAATAAAATAAAAATTCTAGTAGTATTTTAAGTAGTAGATGTATCAGTTGGTATCAGAGCATGGTCCTATGTTGGGTTGTGTCACCGCCAGCTTTTGCAGCTCAGTCTTCAAGACTCAAGTCTGTAAGTTTGTATGATTTTAAATGTTTTAAATGATTTAATGATATCACCTACATGTTCATACGATACATGTTTTACAGCGATTTACAATACATGTTTAGCTACTTTCCTGATTTAAGGATTAAATATTTTGAAAAACTAGATTAAATTGCATGATAAGTTACGTTTAGAATTTGGACTATATTCAGATATCATGTCTACCAGATGTGCCCCTAGGACTAACCGTCGAAATGATATTTCTGGAGGCGATAGAGGCCTTCCACCACCACTACCACCGCTAGGAGATGCCACTACCCAAGTCTTGGAGGGTATTGCTAGACTTATGGAGCAGACACAACAGGCTCCTAGACCCCAGACTGACATCTATGAGCAGTTCAGATGGATCAACCCGAAGGAGTTTGGGGTACCATTGACCCTTTTGTGCCGGAGGGTTGGATTTGATCCTTGGAGCTACAATTTCAGTATTTGCAGATGAGGGATGACGATCGGGTCAGGTGCACCACTTACATGCTGAGAGATGACGCGTCGCGTTGGTGGGAGGGAGCCGCTCATGGGGTGGATTTAGCTACTCTCACTTGGAGCCATTTGAAAGAGATCTTCTTCAACAAATATTTTCCAGCTGATGTCAGGGGTCGCTCGACGAGGGAGTTCATGAGTCTCCGACAGAGGGACTCGTCTGTGGCAGAATTTATCAGGAAGTTCGATAGGGGCTGTCACTTTCTGCCCCTTATTACGAGAGATGCCGCTCAGAAGTTGAGTCTTTTCATGGATGGTTTGAGACCCACTTTGCACTGGGATGTTATGCTGATGAGACCAACGAGCTATGATGAGGCTGCTGCTTGTTCTTTTCAGGCGGAAAAGGCCTTGAGGGACATTGAGGTGGAGATGCAGCGGAAGAGACATCAGACCCAGTCTAGTTCGCAGCCGCAAAAAAATCAGTTCACAGGGCCACCGAGGCATGAGGGGAAGCAGAAGCCCCAGGGACAGTTTAAGAGGCCTGGATAGCAGTGGTCACCAAAGGCACCATGGGCTCCCAAGCAGGAGGACAGACAGCCGTGCAAGCAGTGCAACCGGTTCTACTTCGGCAAATGTATGTGGGGGACCTTCAAGTGTTTCATATGTGAGCAGAAGGGTCACAAGGCGGCAGATTGCCCTAAGAACAAGGGCCCCACTACTGGCAGGGCGTATGTGATGCACGCAGAGGAGGCTGAGGCGGAGCCAGACTCTTCACTGATCACCGGTAACCTTTATGCTTAAGAATTTTAATTTACTGCCTTGATTGCATGGGTTATATGTTTGTTGTGGGAGTTATTTTGGGATTGAGAACCTAGAATAAATTAGGTTGCATGTTCTAAATAATTGGACTTAAGGATTGAATTGATTAAGGGTTTTAAGAGCCTTATTGCAATAACCGAAAGTATTGGAACCTAATTGCAAAATCGAAATTTTAAGGGCTACTTTTGAATTTTTTCGAATTTTTGGGCTCAAATTATTAATTTTCGAGAATTTTATGGTTTAATTGTGCTAAATTCGAAATTTTTGGGAAAAAATTAAATTTTCGAAAATTGTAGGGCCAATGATTGGTAAAGAATTCGAAACTTTAAGGGTCAAATTGTAATTTTTCGAAAATTTTGAGGTAAAGAAATTCGAAATTTTTTATTGGGTGCTAGAAGTAAATCAGTAATTTTTCAAGGATTTTGGGATAATTGCCGGTAGAAAATTTATTAAGTTTCAACGCGATCAGATTTGATGGTATGTTTTGTCGCATGAAAGATATATATTTCAGGTGTAGCCACGTATGCATTGCTAGACTCCGGAGCTACACATTCGTTTATATCAGAATATTTTGTCAAGCGACTAGGAATCATATCAGAGGCGATGGATTTGGGTTTCAGAGTATCGATTCCATCCGGAGATCAGATGTTTCCTCACAGATAGTGAAGAGATTGGAGCTTCTGTTATAGGAGAATGCAGTGCAGACAGATTTGATTGTGCTACCATTGCTGGAATTCGACATCATCTTGGGTATGGACTGGCTTTCTTCGAACAAAGCTGTCATACATTTTCGACGGAGGTCAGTATCTGTCCAACCACCGAGCGGTAAGCCATTTGTATTTGAGGTAGCTAGACACCAATAGATGCCGCACATCATTTCTTGCATCTGTGCAAGAAAGCTCATGAGGAGGGGCTGCCAGACATTTTTGGCCAATATTGTGACAGTGACCGAGCCAGTCAGTCAGAGGCTAGAGGAGGTCGAAGTGGTAAGGGATTTCCCCAGTGTTTTCACCGACGACATTTCAGGCATTCCACCAGACAGAGAGATGGACTTTTCTATCGAGCTTATGCTAGGTACCGTGCCTATTTCAAAGACGCCCTATCGTCTAGCACCTGCAGAGATGAAGGAACTGAAAGATCAGATACACGATTTGCTAGATAAGGGTTTCATTCGCCCTAGCTTCTCCCTGGGGCGCACTGGTACTGCTTGTTAAGGAGAAAGATGGCAGCATGCGGCTCTGCGTTGATTACGAGAACTGAATAGAGTCGCGGTCAAGAACAAGTATCCACTGCTCAGGATCGAGGATCTATTTAATCCTCTTCAGGTAGCATCTGTATTCTTGAAAATATATCTCCGATCAGGATACCACCAGCTGAAAGTGAGAGAGTCTGACGTGCATAAGACAACATTCAGGACGCGTTATGGGCACTATGAGTTTATGGTAATGCCCTTCGATTTGACGAACGCGCCAGCGATCTTCATGGATTTCATGAATAACGTGTTTCAACCGTATTTGGATCAGTTCGTCATAATTTTCATAGATGACATCCCGATCTATTTGAAGAGCAGGGAGGAGCACAGTCAGCATCTGAGGACCATACTGCAGACTATACAAGACAGACAGATGTATGCCAAGTTTAGTAAGTGCGAGTTCTGGCCAGACAGAGTGGCATTTTGGGCCACATTGTATCCCGAGATGGAGTGGAGATCGATTCCAGCAAGGTTGAGGTAGTCCGAGATTGGCCAGTGTCTATGAGTGTGACAGAGATCCGTAGCTTCTAGGGATTAGGTGGATACTACCAAAAGTTCATTCAGAATTTTCTTATATTGCGGTGCCTATGACCGCCCTGACGAAGAAGAATGCCAAATTCATCTGGGGACCGGAGTGCCAGGAGATTTTTGACAGGTTGAAGCAGGCGTTGACCACAACACCAGTTCTAGCTATGCCATCAGGGTAAGGAGAGTTTGTGGTTTATACAAATAACTCGAAGCTCGACTTGGGTGCATTTATGATGCAGCATGACAAAGTTATAGTCTACGCCTCCAGACAGCTGAAGGTCCATGTGAAGAACTATCCGACTCATGATCTAGAGCTAGAAGCAGTTGTTTTCGCCCTAAAGATTTGGAGGCATTATCTGTATGGGGAGATATGCAAGATTTTCATTGGTCACAAGAGCCTGAAGTGCTTCTTCACACAGAAAAAGCTGAACATGAGACATCGGAGGTGGCTAGAGCTAGTGAATGATTATAACTGTGACATTAGCTACCATCAAGGTAAGGCTAATGTAGTTGCTGATGCCCTGATCAGGAAGAATGCAGTGATCGCACATTTGTAAGTAAAGAGACCGTTGCAGGTAGAGTTCCAGAGGTTTGAGCTTGCAGTTTTTGCCAGGGGCGATGCCCCTAGTCTTTTTACCTTGACAGTACAGTCGACATTGAGGGACAAGATCCGAGCAGGGCATGCTTTTGACAAGCAGTTACAGAATTGGAGACAGAGGGATGAGGCTAAGTTTCGGAGGTTGTGTACAGTTGTGGACGGCATAGTCAGATATCGTGACGGACTGTGGGTTCCTAGCAGTGATTCCCTGAGAGTAGATATCTTGAGTGAAGCCAACAGCACCCCGTACTCCATCCATCCAGGGAGTACGGAGATGTATAAGGATCTTCAGTCTCTTTATTGGTGGCTGGGCATGAAGCGGGATATTCTGCGTTTCGTCTCCGAGTGTTTGACGTGCCAGCAGGTCAAGGCAGAGCATCAGAGACCTGCATGGAAGCTGGGACCACTCATTATCCACGAGTGGAAATGGGAAAACATTACCATGGACTTTTTGACAGGGCTTCCGAGGATGACTGGAGGATATAATGCCATTTGGGTGATAGTTGATCGGCTCACTAAATCAGCACACTTTTACCGATCAGGAAGACTTTCACCATAACTCAGTACATAGAGCTGTACATCAGAGAGATAGTCAGACTACATGGGATTCCAGTGTCCATAGTATCAGACAGGGATCCGAGGTTCACGTCTGTATTTTGAAAGAGTCTACATCGGACATTAGGTACTAAGCTACTATTCAGTACTGCCTTCAATCCTCAGGCCGACGGACAGTCAGAGAGGGTAATTCAGATTTTGGAGGACCTACTCAGAGCTTGTATGATTGACTTCTAGAGCAGCTGGGAGCCGAAGTTACCTCTAGTGGAGTTCACGTGCAACAATAGCTATCAGGAATCTATCGGTATGGCTCCATACGAGGCACTGTATGGGGGGAAGTGTAGGTCACTAGTTTATTGGGATGAGGTAGGAGAGAGAGCAGAGTTGGGACCGAATTTGTTAGACAGACTGCAGAGTTAGCGATCAAGATCCGAGACATGATGAAAACCACACAAAGCTGATAGAAGAGCTATACAGACCAACGGCGTAGGGATCTTGAGTTTGCAGTAGGGATCATGTATTCGTGAAAGTCGCATAGATGACGGGTGTGATGAGATTTGGGAAGAAGGGAAAACTCAGTCCTAGATTCAAAGGACCGTTCGAGATCTTGGAGAGAGTTCGGACGCTCGCATACAGAGTTGCATTACCGCTGAATCTGGCGGGTGCGGAAGTACATGTCGAATCCTTCGCATGTGCTGAACTATGAGCCACTTCAGCTGACACGAAACCTGTATTTTGAGGAGAGACCCACTCATATTTTGGATAGGCAGGAGAGGAGACTCCGGAACAAGGTGATCCACATGGTCAAAGTCTAGTGGCTGAATCACTCCATGGAGGAGGCTACTTGGGAGATGAAGACCAAGATGAGGAGTCACTACATGGAATTATTCGGTATGTTTTAAATTTTGAGGACGAAATTTTGTTGGAGGGGGGAGGATAGAATTGTGAGGTCTAGGAAATTCGAACTACGTAACCCGACTGCATGCAAACTAGGGTTTTATTTAAAATATGTGTTTAATGATTTTTATGCATTTATTGCATGAGTATGGATAAGTGTGTATTTCATGGTTACTATAAAGTTTCACGCTTTAAGGTTTTAAGTTGCATTTCGCCCTCGAACGAGGAACGGAGACCAGAGATATTCGGGAAAAATGTTTTTATTGAATAATTATTTTTAGTTATTTAATATATGGTGTATTTAAGGATGATTTTTGGAAATGGGCCTTGATGGGGTATTTTTACTCGTCGAGTTATATTTTTAGCCGGTACGCAAATTTTAATGATTCGAAATATTTTTTGAGGGTGCGGGTAATTTTTCAAAGACGTATCAAAACGAAATATTTTTCAGAAGTTTGTTTGGGATTGATAGGTTTATTTTAGTGCTTAGTGGACACAAAAACCTTTTTAAATTCATTTAATTTTTAATTAGAGCCCATTTATGCATTAATTTTCTACTTAAACCCTACCCCATCAAACCTTAACCCTAAACCTATCACACGGCCACCCCCTCCCTCTCATTCAGCAGCATTCTCTCGGCCAATTCCAGCAGCCACTTCGAACTCTTCAAGAATTTTCAAAGAAAACCATCCTTCGCCTCCTCGGTCTTCAAGTTTTTGAGCGTTTGAATGCAAAGGCACGCCCGATTCTTTTCTCGTCTTCCCCACCATATTACACATTTTTGATTGTTTATGCATGACATGTTGGTTTGATATTTTACACGAATTTGGTTTCATGTACATGAAAGAACAAAAATTTTATCATGCTTTAACCTTTTTTGTTCTCGGTTCGAAGGAGCTGCCAGACTTGAGGGTTCCAGCATGTTTTATAGCAGGTTGGGATTGATTTGAGGTTTTAGAAACAAGGCTGGATGGGATGGTGAAGGAGCCGATCGAGGGTTATGGTTCTTGGGCACGTTAGGGTTCGAACAGTGTGTATTGGTTCACGACTGTGTGCAAGCCTACTCCAGGCCGTGGTTCAGACCAAGGAAGGTCTGAGTCATGGTCTTAGGTGGTCGGCGCACAGTTGGCAGTGGTCCTTGGACAGGTCACTAGCCTAGGATTAGTCGGGTTCAGGTTTTTATGGTGTTGGTCGCACGGATGCATGCGTGGGGCTGCAAGTTGTGGTTATTTGAGTCCAGTAGGGTCTGGTCTTAGTCCTATGTGTGCTGGTTTGGGTCTGGTCGGGACTGGTGATTGAGCTAGGGTCGCGAGTTGGTAGCTAGGTTTTCCGAGAGCATTTGTTGGAAAATTCAGTAAGCTGCAGCAGGGTATTGGGGACCTCAGGTGGCTCGTATTAGAGGATTTTAGGTATGGGTTTATGGTATTAAGCCATGTTTTATGTTCGGAAAGATTTGGTTGAGTTTCAGGTTCATTCAGATTAAAACCGAGTCCCTGGTCCAAGTTTTAAAACGAATTATAGAAGTTAATGCACGGGCTCGAGTTTACATATAAGAAATGCTTATTATTATGTTTTGAGGTGTTTTAAGGAGTTTGGTAGGCTTTGGGTTGAAATTTTGAGGTCCATGGTTAAATGGTTAATTAGGGTTTCCAGGGATAAAATGATCATTTTGCACCAGGGTCGAGTTTTAGTCCCGGCAGCACCCTAAACATGATTTTGACAAGTTTAAAATTTTTACCTTATCATTTATATGACTTTTTATGAAATTATGAAAAATACGTTGCATGCTTGATTTAAAGGTAAATTTACGTCTACACATGGTTTTTATAAGTGATGAAAATGATGACACGTTTTGAAGGAATGGAGTTGGTCGTGACTAATATGTATATCTATACGATGAGCTATAAGGCCAAGGCTCATTGGATGGGTAATACTATCGCTGATATCCTCGCCGTCGGGTACCACGGTTATATATAGATGGATCCATCGAATAGAGCTGATACGATAGAGCTGTTACGAAAGTCAAAACTAATGAATTGAATTCAAATAAAAGAAATGAAGACGTATATGATGATATGTTGAGACATGCTTGACGCGTACGCTTTATTATATTTACGTTTATGCTTTAAAGATCTTGACATGTATTTTTATTACGGTACTTTTCACTGTTGTCTGTTGTGTATATGTACTTGCTATAACGTTTCAAGTGTGTTGAGTCTTTAGACCCAATAGATGTGAATGATGCAGGTGAGTCTACTGATCAGGAGATTGGAGGTGTCGAAGACTGTGTAGGAAGAGTTGGTTGAGCGTATGCAAACTCGATGACCATATTTTTCGCACATCATGTTTTTGAGATGGAGTGATTTTTGGATATTTTTATAATGTTGGAACTTTTCAAGTTCGTAATCTTAATTTTTATAACAAAACTTGTTATTTTGTATTACTAATGTTTTACCTTAGTGTGCAGAAGCTATGATCAGTTACAAGCTGTTTACATCGCAAACTGAAGACCCAACTGATCGCACAAACTGAATCAGGCGAACTGATACGTCAAATGAGTAGTTCAGTTGATTGTCCAGTTGATAGATGGTTCAGCAGGAGAACCTCAGAAGCCCGGCCAGCCGAAAGAGTGTTCAACTGATGAAGAAAAACAGCTGATCAGTTCAAATGAACGAGAGTGAAATCAGTTCAACTGACGAGTTAACTGATTTCACCAGCCCAACTGAAGATCAGTTCATCTGACTAGTTTGGAGCGTCAGTTAAGAATCTTTCACTTGTAGATGAAGACAAACTCATTCAGTGGATTCCAGCGATACACAAAGTTACAAAGCAACTGTCCAGTCAAAGGACAATAATGAACGTTGCATCAGAGCATTAAATACAAAAGTTTCAGAAGAGCAGTCAAAAGTCGAGATACAGAGTCCAAGGAACGATTCAAGATGCAACGGGTACAATAATTGAGTCTCACTGTACGATCAGTTTCCCGTCTATATAAAGAGTAGATTAGTGAAGACGAAAGACATAGAACAAAAAGAGACACAAGAGCAACAATGCAAACACCAGTGAGAGTGTGGTAAAAAGAAAAAGAACGCTTATTGCATATTAGCTTTGAGAAGAAATCAGCCCAGAGGGGACTATTCTCAGTTATATCAGGTTAGTTTAGAAGCTTATTTCCTTCAGTATGTGAGAACATCCTTGTTCAGTTCTTACACACGAACACACTCACCACCACCCAAATACAGTCTTGCACAAAGACGTTAAACTTGTGTATATAGTCTTTCTCACATAGACGTTAAAAAAGTGTTGGCTGGAAGGTACTGCCTTCAGTCTAGACTAGGAGTTCAGTTAAGCAGTGGGTAAGTCCTAAGCTGGGTGGATTTGTACAAGTAGTTGTATAAATTAAAGTTTTCTAGTGGATTCTACCCGAGGTGGTAGAAGGGGTGACGTAGGAGCAGTTGAAGTCTTCGAACATCCATAAACATATCTTGTGTATTTAACTGATTAACTGTTGTTTTCAAACTGACTTGATTAGTTAGAGCATCCGTCAGTTCAGTTCTTGCCATAACTGAACTGATATTTGTGACAATTGATCCCCTGCTTTTCAATTATTCAGTTTACATAAGTTCAAATGTTTTCTAATTTAACAATCTTCTTCACAAAGGATTACTTCGAGTTTCTTCCGCTTGATTTTTAACCAAACTCGATTTAATTAATCGGTGTTAACATTCTTATAACACGAGCTATTGCAGCTCATTGGAGAATATTGTGTTTGGAATTCCTTCAAAAGCACCAACACATGATCCTTGAATTGGTATCAAAGCTAGCTGTTCTAAGAAGAACATTTGAAGAAAACTGTGTTTTAAATGTTACTTTAAAATAGTGTTAAAAGCTATTTAAAAGTATTTCATACAATTTTCAAAACTATTTGAAAATTTTTATCTATCACTCATTGCGAAGGTTTGAGAGGATTGGCTCTGCGACTAATATTGTCGCCACTTCTCTCGACTCCTAGCTTTAGGGCTTTAATCAACCTGCAGGGTCCTGAGCTTCATCTTTCAAGATGCACGGCTAAATTGTTTGATGAAAAAGATTTCAGTTGCAAGCCTTCCAGGTCAGCTGTTCTTCAGACAAAACTCATCTATGTTGGGATGTTGTTGATTAAATCACCAGCTGTATTCCGCTTGAGCATAGTTTGAGTCTGCTCGACCAGTTAGCTAGGAAAGAGATCAAGTTCAAGAAAATTAGCTCGTTTCTCTAGCAAATTGAACTTACGACTGGTGCAGCAAGCAGTCAAGGCAACTAGTTGTTGGTATATCCAGTTCTGTCACACATAAACCGACTGATATCTGATGTTGTTTAAAATATACTATTGTAGTATCAATTTTCCTTTCAACTGTTGTATGTACTCAAATGTAAAAATACAAGGAAATTTATTTGATTAAATAAACATCATCTTTATCCAGCTGTGTTTCGTTGTGACTGAATGGATATTTCCAGATTTCTTGTCTACGTTGCTTGAATGATTATAACCTCTGAATGAATGCTTAGATAATTACTTCTCAAATACGAGATTTTATTCAGTTTTTGAGGGGGATTTTTTCTTGTACTCTCAAACTGTAAAATTGTTTTTCAATCAGTTTTTAAAATTCAGTTGTTAAGGAGGAGCTTTCTTTTCTTCAACTGAAGGTGTTCTCTTAACTCTGTTTTTCAAAGAGGTTTTCAATTCAGTTTTTGAGGGAGAGTTTTTCTTTTATTCTCAATCCTTAAATTGTTTTTCAAAATCGTCTTTAATTCAGTTATTGAGGAAGAGATTTTAACGATGTTTAAACGGGACTAACCCTTGAAATCAATATATTTTTCTTAACTGCTCAAGTTTTGTGATCATAAAAAAGGGGGAGATTGTTGGAACTTTTCAAGTTCACAATCTTAAATTTGATGTTAACAAAACTTGTTATTTTGTGTTACTAATGTTTTACCTTAGTGTGCAGAAGCTAGGATCAGTTACGAGCTGTTTACATCGCAAACTGAAGACCCAACTGATCGCACAAAATGAATCAGGCGAACCGATACGTCAAATGAGTAGTTCAGTTGATTGTCCAGTTGATAGGTGGTTCAGCAGGAGAACCTCAGAAGCCCGGCCAGCCGAAGGAGTGTTCAACTGATGAAGAAACCCAGCTGATCAGTTCAACTGAACGAGAGTGAAATCAGTTCAACTGGCGAGTCAATTGATTTCACCAGCCCTAACTGAAGATCGGTTCAGCTGACTAGTTTGGAGCGTCGGTTAAGAATCTTTCATTTGTAGATGAAGACAAACTCATTCAACAGATTCCAGCTATACACAAAGGTACAAAGCAATTGTCCAGTCAAAGAAAAATAATGAACGTTGCATCAGAGCATTAAAGACAAACGTTTCAGAAGGGACAGTCAAAAAGTCGAGACACAGAGTCCAAGGAACGAATTCAAGATGCAACGGATACAATTATTGAGTCTTACTGTACGATCAGTTTCCCCCTATATAAAGAAGAGATCAGTGAAGACGAAAGAAAGAACAAAAAGATACACAAGAGAAACAATGCAAACACCAGTGAGAGTGTGGTAAAAAAGAAAGGACACGCTTATTGCATATTAGCTTTCAGAAGCAATCAGCCCAGAGGAAACTATTCTCAGTTATATCAGCTTAGTTTAGAAGCTTATTCCCTCAGTGTGTGAGAATATCTTTGTTCGGTTCTTTCACACGAACACACTCACCACCACCCAAATACAGTCTTGTACAAAGACGTTAAATTTGTGTATGTAGTCTTTCTCACATAGAAGTTAAAGAAGTATTGGCTGGAAGGTGCTGCATTCAGTCTAGACTAGGAGTTCAGTTAGGCAGTGGGTAAGTTCTAAGATGGGTGAGTTTGTACAAGGAGTTGTATAAATCAAAGTTTTCTAGTGGATCCTACCCGAGGTGGTAGAAGGGGTGACGTAGGAGCAGTTGAAGTCTCCGAAAATCCATAAAAATATCTTGTGTATTTAACTGATTAACTACTGTTCTCAAACTGACTTGATCAGTTAGAGCATCCGTCAGTTCAGTTCTTGCCATAACTGAACTGATATATGTGACAACTGATCCCCTGTTTTTTAGTTATTCAGTTTACGTAAGTTAAAATTTTTTCTAATTTAACAGTCTTTTTCACGAAGGATTACTTCGAGTTTCTTCTGCTTGGTTTTTAACCAAACTCGATTTAATTAATCGGTGTTAACATTCTTAGAACACGAGCTATTGTAGCTCATTGGAGAATATTGTGTTTGAAATACCTTCAAATGCACCAGCACACGATCCTTTATATACTATATCCTTTTATTATGTTGATGTTTGACACGATTTTAACACGTGTCATATTTGCATTATTTTAAATCATAAGACTGGGGTTGATGATTTGTCTATTTTTAACTGCAATATTTTTACTGATAGATGAATACATTTATTTTTAAAATATGAAATCTTCATCGTTTATCGCATGCAAGCTTGAAGATATATATTTTCGAAATGATTTTACAAAAAAAAAATTCTAGTAGTAATTCAAGTAGTAGACGTCTCATGTTTAATCATTACTAGTCTCGACGATTAAATATCCAATTTTCTCAAATCAAGTGTACGCCACAACAAACTCAAAAGCTCATGAGTGTGTGATTTTTCATCTAACCGACCCAATACTAAGATGGTTTCACACAACTTGCTCATTTCACAGATTCGTGAACCTCTCAACTCAAATTTCAAACCACAAGCTTCCAAAATAAATGTCTACTCACACAAATAAAAGTATTTTCCGGGTGAACATTTGGTTCAATAGATATTCAATAAAAGTGTCTCAAAGTGTAATTTGATGTCATGAGGTGTGTGTGTAAATGATAAAATTCATACTTATTGACGGTGCCTCTCGAGTGTCAATAGGCTTAACTCTTGCAACCCTTATCCACAAGTATATTTGATAAATATGACTTGGTCAGTATGTCTTTTAATCTTGTAACGTTAGATTTTTTGGCTTTTGGATACAAATAACGGATATGAATGCAAAGCAATGAAATAAAATTATCTTTTTGCACACTCCTTTTTCAGATTTCTACTTCCCTTTGAATTTGTACTTCATCAACCTTTTTTTTCCAGACTCCTTGGAGATTCTCGAATTTTTCGTACATAAGTGCTTCTTCCCTTGAGGGTAGGAAATGATTTCACATGGGGTCAACCACGTGCTTGTGCGTGTGCAATTCGTTTTCCATAAACTCAAATGAGGTGACTAGGGGTAAATTGAAGTTATTTGGTGGCTTCAAAGACTCAAAACGATTAAAAAATTTGCATAAATTATGAGAACCCAAATTTTTGAGCCCGTAATTAATTAAATATAGACATGTATAAAATCTATTTTCGAGTTATAATAAATTCAAAAATATAAATAATACATGGAATTCAAAATCCAGTGTAAGATACACAATAAATAAGGATGGATATCAAAATTTGGAAGGAAATATTACATAAAAGGTAGATTTTCTCAACAAGGAAGCATATCAATAATTATGGAAGAATTATCTCGAAATTTATGGAAGGAGCATCTCCAAATTATGGAAAAAATCAATCGAATTATGGTAGGATTTTCATCTCACCCCTACAAATAGGAGAAACTCTCATTCATAAATTCACACCTCAATTTTCGAGTTTTCTCTCTATATTTTCGAAATTTACTCTCCAAAAATTCTGCACGAGTCATCAAAATTCTATCAAACTTCAGAAATTCGTTTCTCACGCTCGGGTGCCTGGAATCCGATCTCCACTGTTCAGAATATGCTTCGATATGTTTCGAATTACATATCCAAACTTCGGCCAAATCCAACGGTTAGTTTTTTGTTTATAGTGCTTCTCAAGAAAACTACTCAGATTTTAGGCTGGAACAACATACCTATGGTTTTCGTCCATAAGCAAGTCAAAACAACATCCAAACCCGATCTTCACCGTTCATAATTTATTTAACGTACTTTTCAACGTACTGTCCAGGTTTGAGCCCGATCCAACGGTGCAATAAGGCGCAAGGAATTTTTCAAGACGGCTGATTTTCCGTGGATGTGTTGCTGCGTTTTCAAAGTGTCGCTTGGTTGATTCTTCTATTATTCTCGAATTCATCACGTTTCTTCCAGGTCTAAGGTAAGCAGACTTGTTTTAAATCCTAAATTTCGGTTATGTGTCTTGTTTTTCGAAAAAATTCGTTCGAGGACCATCGTTCTGTTTCTAAGTTTTTTTGTGCGATTTTGGTACGTTTACATGTTGGCACTGTGATGATTCACTGAAAATATATGGGAATCCCAACATATGGCTCTTCTCGGTGGGATAGAACCGTTTTATGGCCTCGTCCCCTTAGAAGATAAAAAATTAGGGACTGATATCAGTAAACCATAGAAGGTCGAAAAATCGCAGTGCTGTTATGATATGAATATGATGATATGTTATGGAAAAGCATGATATGTTTATGTGTCATTTTCGAAAATTGTGTAAATATTTTTATGTTGTGCTCGAACGGCCCTTGCTTACTGAGTGACGACCATATCACTCACCCCTTACTCTACCCTGCCCTACCTAGACAAATCAGAAGAATAAATAGAGAAAGAAGAATCGGAAACCAGTTTTTGGATTGATAGTGAAATCATGAAGAATTTTAATTAAGAATAATTTCTTGTGAGTTTTTAATTCAAGTTATAAACGCTTCCCAGATTTTTATCGTTTTCAGAGTTACTATTGTAAAGACGATTCCATTTTATGGCATTTATGATATAAACTGGTTTTGATTTATACTGTACTACAAGGCTTGTTGTTTAGCAATTATGTGATTTTTGAATGACGCCGATATCGACTAACCCCGGTCTTGGGGTGTGACAATTAAGTGGTATCAGAGCCGCCAGGTTCATGATCCAGTTGGGAAGAAAAAATCGGTCAGACTTTGGCAAAGCGACGATACAGTCTCCTCCGAAACGGCCCATCGAGTAATATTCACAACTTTGTTGTGAGGCATAGTTCGAAAACGTGAAAATCCTTCGTTTAGACCTCTGAACTCGCGTTTTTGCTATTTTAGGAAAGTTTCATAGAACTCATAACTTTTCGTAGGAAATTCAGAATTTAATTTCGTCGACTGTTCTAGAATCCTCTCGACATATTCTTTCTATCCATGGGTCAATGTCCAAACTTTCTATTTTTGAAAAATTTCTCGAAAAATCCCGTTCAACGTGTTTTTTGAACTAATTGTCGAAATTTCATGGAATTATATTATGAGGACAATTAGTATTTATATTTATTTTGGGAATATTCTATCAGAGATAAGTTGACTTAAGCTTCTAATTTAAGAAAAAAATTGACTCGAGGATGATGACTTATTTATGCAAAATAATATGAAAAAAGTTGATATAAGAATTATATTATAAGTTTTGGGTATTCTACTATAGAAGTTGATTTTGTATCAACAGTTAACTGTGTGGGCATTAAGATTGGGTTATTAGGAATGCAAAGCGCTATCTTTAAATATATAGGATCTTGAAATATTTTGTATAAAATGAATGCGAGAAATAATATCCTCAGGTTAAGTAATTTATATTATTTTGGGATAACAAGTAGGCTACGAACTTACGTAAATAAAATAATTTATGAGGTTTTGATGGGTGTCAAGGAAAGTATAGTACAATAATTTTTGACTGTTATGATACTAAGAATGATTCAAGAGAATGACATTCAATGAACTCCTTTAGTGTTAGAGTGTGATAGACTCATAGTCTTGATGAAAGTAAGATTTAGTAAAAGAATAATTATTTGAGGTAACGACTAGGTTATAATTTTCGGGATTTAATCTATAGATCGATATTGAGTTAAGTTTCAATATTCTATATGGGTTTTAATTTTTGAGACAGTAATCAGGATAATTTCAAGATAGAATAAAATCAGTATCAGTTCGCATATATTTAGTGCTGACTTGATTCAATCTCACTTCGGTAGATTTCGACGCCATCTTAGGGATGAACTGAATACTAAGAGCCATGCAATAGTAGATTGTCGGAAGTAAGAATATCAAACTCTGAACCCCGAACCAGGAAGAAATCAGGTACCATGACAATGCCAAGGAACAGAAATACATTTTTTCTGTTTCCCAGACTTGGAAAGCCATAATATCGGGCGAAGAAAATTTACCTAGCAAGGGTTAACAAAGTGCAAGAAATAGATGAGCTGAAGTTGGAAGATATTCTAGTAATATAAAAATTTTCGGACGTTTTTCCAGCAAAGCTTATTGGAATGGTCTCGGACCGTGAAGTAGATTTCGAGATAAATTCGGTACTTGATGATGCACCAATCTCCAATGCACTGTACCGAATGGCTCCAGATGAACTCAAGGAGCTAAAAGAACAATTCTAAGAGTTGTTAGACAAAAAGCATATTATGTCAAGTGCATCTCATTCGGGAGCTCCAGTCTTATTTGTAAAGAATAATTATGAAAGTATGAGATTGTGTATAGAAAACAGAAAACTCTATAAGATCACAATCAAGAATAAATATCTTCTTCCAATAATAGACGGTCTTTTCGATCAACGTAAATGAGCTACAGTCTTCTCCAAGCTTGACCTAAGAACATGCTATCATCGGCTAAAGGTCAGAGCAGAAGACACACCAATGTCAACATTCAGAATAAAGTCATGTAAGAACGAAATCAGGAGTATCAGTGGATCTAGATTAGCCGAGACAAAAAAAATGCAACCGAAATTAGAAGCTTCTTTGGATTAGCAGGCTATTAGCGAAAATACGTCGAGGACTTCTCTTCAGCAGTCGTATCAGTGACGAGACTCACACAAAAGAACTATGAATTCAACTGAAGAGAAAGATGTGAAAAGAGCTTTCAAACATTAAAGAAGAAGTTAGCATTTACACCAATGTTGGTATTATCTATTGAGGACAAGGATTTTACCATCTACAGCGAAGCATCAAAGGAAGATTTCAGAGGTGTACTCATGCAAGACAGACGAGTCAACTGAAGCCGCATGAGCAAAACTACCATACTCACGATCTCGAGTTGGCAGCAGTGATCTTTTCTTTGAAAATTTGGAGACACTATCTATACGATGTCAAGTGTGAAATATTCACTCATTGGTCACCAAGTCTCAAATATTTGTTCATTCAAAAAGAATTAAAAATGAGACAAAGACGGTGGATAGAGTTAATCAAGGACAATAACTTGACAATAAACTACCACGCCAGCAAGGCAAATAAGGTAGCCGATGCTTTGATTCAAACATGGATAAGATAACATAACATCACCCTCCGTGCAACCATGCCTTCGAGAAGTAGTCAAGTTAAATAAGAGTCGAGACATGACACTAGAGTAGTTCAAAGAACAAGTCAAGGAAATAAAGTCGTCAGATTTTCAAGTGGACCCAGACGGAATCCTAGGGATGAGAGGACGATTATGTGTGCCAGACATCAACAATCTTTAATAAGAAGTGATGTAAGAGGCACATAAGTCAATATTCCCGATCCACCCAGGTAGTACAAAGATGTATAGGGATTTGAAAGTAAGTTTATAGTGAAGCATAATGAAAAGAGATGTCACCGAGTTTATATCTAAGTGACAAATATGCCAACAAGTAAAGTGTCGTTCATCACTGTGCAGGAAAGAAATAGAGGAGGCAGTCATAACTAGGCTAGAACTAATCCAAGAGACAATGTAAAAGTGACCATCATCAAAGACAGACTCAAGGCTGCATAAGACCAGCAAAAGAGTTAGTCTGATCTTAAAAGGAGACCAACGGAATTCACATTGTGTGAAAAAGCTTATATAAGGGTCTCACCAATGACAAAATCATTAAATTCAGTAAAGCTGAAAAAGTGAAACTTCGGTACGTATGAATATTTGAAATTTTGGAGAGATTGACACATTGGCTTACAGAATAGCATTGCCACCAGATATGTGTAGAATCCACAATGTATTTCACAAGTACAAATTAAGAAATACATCCCGAACATAAGCCATGTTATGTGAATTGAACTGCTCATGATCAAAGGTAACATGGGGGAAGAGCTGAAATATGAAGATGCCTATATTCATATTGTGGACACCAAGGACCAATTATTGAGACGACGTATAATTCCTTACGTCAAGGTACAATGGTCAAAACATATAGAACGAGAAAACTACTTGGGAGTTTGAAGAGAAAATGCGCTAGCAATATCCCTACCTTTTCGAAAGTCAAGCCGACTCAGGTTTCGAGGACGAAACTTCTAATAAGGAGGGAGAGATGTGAGAACCCAAATTTTTGAGCCCGTAATTAATTAAATATAGACATGTATAAGAATTTATTTTCGAGTTATAATAAATTCAAAATTATAAATAATAAATGGAATTCAAAATCCAGTGTAAGATACATGATAAATAAGGCTGGATATCCAAATTTGGAAGGAATAATTATATACAAGGTAGATTTTCTCAACAAGGAAGCATAACAATATTTATGGAAGGATTATCTCGAAATTTATGTAAGGAGCATCTCCAAATTATGGAAAGAAATCAATTGAATTATGGTAAGATTTTTATCTCACCCCTATAAATAGGAGAAGCTCTCATTCATAAATTCACACCTCAATTTTCGAGTTTTCTCTCTATATTTTCGAAATTTACTCTCCAAAAATTCTGCACGAGTCATCAAAATTCTATCAAACTTCAGAAATTCGTTTCTCACGCTCGGGTGCCCGGAATCCGATCTCCACCGTTCAGAATATGCTTGTTTCGAATAACATATCCAAACTTCGACCAAATCCAACGGTTAGTTTTTTGTTTATAGCCTTCTCAAGAAAACTGCTCAGATTTTAGGCCGAAACAACATACCTACTGTTTTTCGTACATAAGCAAGTCAAAACGATATCCAAACCCGATCCCACCGTTCATAATTTAGTTGACCTACTTTTGAACGTACTGTCCAAGTTTGAGCTCGATCCAACGGTGCAATAAGGCGTAAGGGATTTTTCAAAACGGCTGATTTTCCGTGGATGTGTTGCTGCGTTTTCAAAGTGTCGCTTGGTTGATTCTTCTATTATTCTCGAATTCTTCACGTTTCTTCCAGGTCTAAGGTAAGCAGGACTTGTTTTAAATCCTAATTTCGGTTATGTGTCTTGTTTTTCGAAAAAATTCGTTCGAGGACCATCGTTCTGTTTCTAAGTTTTTTTTGTGCGATTTTGGTACGTTTACGTGTTGGCACTGTGATGATTCACTGAAAATATATGGGAATCCCAACATATGGCCCTTCACGGTGGGATAGAACCGTTTTATGGCCTCGTCCCTTAGAGGATAAAAAATTAGGGACTGATATCAGTAAACCATAGAAGGTCGAAAAATCGCAGTGCTGTTATGATATGAATATGATGATATGTTATGGAAAAGCATGATATGTTTGTGTCATTTTCGAAAATTGTGTAAATATTTTTATGTTGTGCTTGAACGGACCTCGCTTACTGAGTGACGACCATATCACTCACCCTTTACTCTACCCTACCCTAGACAAATCAGAAGAAGAAATAGAGAAAGAAGAATCGGAAACCAGTTTTTGGACTGATAGTGGAATCGTGAAGAATTTTAATTAAGAATATGTTCTTGTGAGTTTTTAATTCAAGTTATAAATGCTTCCCCAGATTTTTATCGTTTTCAAAGTTACTATTGTAAAGACGATTCCATTTTATGGCATTTATGATATAAACTAGTTTTGGTTTATACTGTACTACGAGGCTTGTTGTTTAGCAATTATGTGATTGTTGAATAACGTCGGTGTCGACTAACCCCGGTCTCGGGGCGTGACATAAATCATATTATCCGTATTTTGTCTAGAAGAATGGTAGAACAAGTTTTAGACTACTATCAATTCACAAATCAACTCATATAGACTGATCAAGGGTATCTTAACAAGTGAATGATTTTCTAGAAAAAATAAATCAATAATTTAAACGCATCTCATTCTTTTTTCCAAATAGGTTAACAAGGGCTGCAAAAGATGTAATATAAGCAATAAAGTAGGCCTTAACAATTTCAATAATCGCCTAATTATTTATGTACTTGCAAACATCTATCTCAGTGTCAAGTTAAAATTACAAGAGTTTTAGCATTCAATCATCTATTCCATATCACAAAGTTTACGTAAATGTTCTCTCAGCATAAGGAGTATCAATGACCATGGAAATAGTGTCTGAATTGGTGTAACCTAAAAAACTTTTGTAAATACACAGACTCAAGTACTTGGTTTAAACGATTTTCTCACAACACTTTCTATTTTCATTAACGACCAAAAAATTAATTCTCTCACAACTTTGACACAACTAGAAAATTTAAAAATATTAATATTATTATTATAACTAAACACATTGAACGAAAATAAGACATGATACTAAAGTAAGACACAAAAAGCAAGAATATAAGCAAACCCAACCATCTCTGTCAACAACAACCAACCACGTCATAACAATTCAAAGAATCATCATAATCATTATCATCATAACACATTCTCACTAGCTGCGGGGTCTGTTACATGGATGTTAGTTCTCCAAAATGAACGTTTTTTCCACGTGTCATCTCTTAAACCAAGATTTAGGATATCTTTCTTAACTACTTTTATTCATGTTTTCAATGACATACCATCCTTTTACTCCTTCCATTAACCTGCCAATATATAGATATGTCAGATTGGAGCAGTATTTGTTCTCCTCTTCATATTACCAAACTATGTTTAACGTCTATCCCTAATCTTATCTTTTATGAGGACTACACCTAAATAGTTCGTAATTTTTTCATTCCTAATTCAATCATTGCGCGGTTTGAAACACATCCATTTTAACATACGCATCTCTGCTACCGTCATCTTATGCATATGTAGTCATGTAGTGGCTCAAAACTCCGAGCCATAAAGCATAGTTGGTTGAACAGTAGTCTTATAAAATTTTCATTTCGATCTAACATGTTGTAAACGGCGGAAAAATTTAAGAAAAATCCACATAGACAACGTGAAAATGATTTGGAGGCTAGAATTTAAATAGTGAATTAATTTACTTTCAAATTAATAGTTTTAACATATTTTTTATTTAACAATGATTTTTCAGGCGTGATGTGATGACTTTGAGATGGTTTATGGAGGAATATGCTCGGACACGAAAGAAATTTAATTTTCATAAATTTAAAAGGAAATTCTTGAAGTAAACCGGCTCTTAAATTTTTTTGAGAGAGGAAAAATATTTATTAAAAGGAGTGTACATATATATATATATATTATTTAAACTTTGACATTTTTATTTAAAACTTGCTAGTTTATTTTTGTAAGGCGAGTTTAGCACATTAAATAATTTACCAAGACACACTTTTATTAAATTAATTAGCAACTTTAAAACCTGAAACAAAAATAACAAACAAATTAAAGAAGAATCCAAAACCCTCATCCCACACTCACGTTAATAAGCTGAAAAAGAGAGGGGATGCGCCTAGGATTCTCTGGTAGAGCTCGAAATTTCCTAGACAAGTTTCAGTCGTGCTCGAGGCATTTTTGCAACCACCGGGGTCATCTACGAACAATCTTCGATCGAAAACGAGGAAAATTTTAACCATTCGTTTGACGTATCGATGGAATCGTATTATTTCTTTGATTGTTTCGTGTTTGGTTAAAGATCAATGCAATTTACGAGTTTTCAAAGCTAGTTAATTCAGTTTCGTTGACGTATCAATGATTATATATTACGTCTTTGATTGTCCCGTGTTTATATTAAAAGTTCGATACAATATTGTGGAGGAATCGGTGATTTGTTTTCTTGGATTTATACGAGATTTTAATGTGTGATGATAGTCTAAGCGGTTGAGAACTTTGATCGATGGAGTGCTTATGTTCTACTTAGATATTTTTATATATATGTGTGTGCATGGAAATTATATATATATATATATATATATATATATATATATATATTTGTGTGCGTGTGTGGGTATGTGTTCTGGGCATGTGAAGGTGGAAGTGATTCACGAAGGTTGTGTAGATGGAGCAGGGGGCTGGGTGTTTGTTGCAATTTTGGCTACCGTGAGTATACAGTGTCAAGTTTTAATATATTAGTAAGGAAAAGTATCGTTCTCACAAGAGATATGTATTTATAATGTATATTAAGTATCGTAATTAAAATAGTTTTTATTAAGAAGATTCAATCACTTCTTCCTTCTTTTGTTGACAGTTAAATAAATAAATAAATTACAATACGAACACACATATAAATGAATTCAACGAGAGAATGAATCTAGATATGCTATTTTACTTGGTCTCCAATATATTTAATTGTTATTGGTTCTTGTACAACTAAAACCAATCCGTTCATTAACCGAACACTAAGTTAACTATCGTCATTTCCCAAGTTATGAATAAAATTGTATTGTCTCACTGATTTTTAATATTCATATTCAAAATCTATCAATAAACCATATATACAATCGATGTTCCTACCATGATTCCACTGGGATTATATGTCTTCCGAACAATATAAAGAGCCATCGATGCTTTTTTTACGATCCTAACTCCAATCCCCTCTCCTGAGTGATAGATATCAATTATATAGTCAATCGAATTATGACCAGTAATTCAAAAGCATAAGAACAAGTAAATATAAATAAACGACAAGATATTAGTGCACATAACTCAATAATTCAAACACAACGTTTCAACAAAACTACGTTGATCTCTTGACAAGGGCTTTAGTTCATAATGAAATACGGTTCAAAACAAAACATGTTTTTTGACAATAAGGGAAAGAAGTTGATTTGCGTCTCTATCTCCAGAATATATTTTCTTCGATCTTCATCATCGTTGTCCAGCTCTTTCTCTTGTATTCTCTCAGATTTTTCATGTGTAGGGCTCCTCATCATTCTGCCAATCTAGGGCTTCAGCCCTTTTATAGTTGCGAAGTCCACAAAGATAAAGTCATGTATGCCGCGTCGTGCATGGGTACGTGCCCTCCTTGCGCCGGTGAGCATGTGTTCATGTTTCGCAAAGCCACATATGCGCGTGGGTGCGCGTCGATTCCGTGCAGCTGTGCACCATCTTCTCTTATGTGCTCCCAAGCTTCATGTGTGCGCAGATGCACGCTTATAATGCTAGTGCGCATGTGACATCTACCTCCATTCTTATTTCCTTTCATCAACTCCTTTCATCAACTCCATATACTCCTTCAAATTCGAGTCCAATCGCCCCATTACGCACGTATCGCCATGATTCCTGTCATGACACTACAAAAAACTACGAATGCATAATTATGCACAAAACTAACATAATTCATATCAATTTCTAGGCTAATTTAATTGCAAAAGTTTCGCTTATTAAATCTTCTCAAACTTGAACTTTTGTTAGTCCCGAGCAAAACAATCATAAACTAGACTCAACAACAATCTAGACAACAATGAAATAAGTATGTATGTTGTGGAATATAGGATCAAAGCTAGCCTCATAGATCAGGTATTCATGGTACTTAAGCCAAACACATGCCACAATACTCGAAGTTCAAACGCGTGTGTGATTTGCCAATCTCATCTATCCACACCAATACCAAGAAAAATCCATGTACTTCGTTTCATTTCGTACAACTCTGGACCCCTTGTACTTCAGTTTCAAAATCACCATAATCGAAAGACGTATTCACCAATCACACATCAAAAGTTCTTATGGGTTCTCACATAGCTTAATATGTATTCAAGAAAAGTTTTCCAACGTGTGATCCAGTGTCATGAAATGTGTGAGTGGACATGATCATCTTCTATATTTTTCGAATATGTTTTTCAAGTGTCCATAGGCTCAACTTTAGCGACTCTTCTCCACTATTATATTGGATACATGTGAATTGCTTAATAGGTCTTTTAAGCTTATAACGTCAGGCACGGCTCACGACTACAATAAAGAGAGAATTCAAGAATGAGAGAAAATAAGCAATACTTCATATTTCAATTCTCTTCTTTTATTGAATTATCATCTTTTACCCCAATTTTTTTTTTTATTTCATCCATCCAACAACACCATTAATTGTATATCTTTTGTAACAAAATTATTATTCTTTTTTTTCCTGTGTCATAGTTCTTAATTCAGCACAATAAAGACTTATTTCTCTCTGTTTCAGGTAGGATTTAGTGTATAGGCAAAAATTCTGATAGTTGATGAGGATTTTAGAAATAATATGAATGAGGATTCTCGTGGGCACACTCTGTTCGATTTTCATTAAGCTCAAGCAGGGACATTAGGGGTTAAAATGATAGGGTAGGCTTGAATGGCTTAAACAATCCAAAAATCACCTAAATCATCTTTGAGTCACATAATATCCATATTTCACGTCAAAGAGTTCTAAACCAAGTTGTAGACAACTCTCAATTCAACAATCAATGCACATAGTCAAATCATGTGTATTGTCTCGAATGTATGGCTTTATGAGTTATTCGACTAGAAAAATACGCTATCTTATTATCATTTAGGCTCAAAGGGCTGGAAATTGATAAAATAGTAAAAGAAAATGGGCCCAAAATAATTCAAAATGATTGTGTAGATCATATCTGTGTTGGTAAACACACATCTCAACGTCAATTGATTATCATGCAAGTTTTAGAATCCATTCATCTATTCCATGTGACAAATGACATAGACATTCTCTTAGCATCAGGTGTGTCAACAATAATGGCAGTAATGCATAGAAATGTGAACTTGTAAGCAAATGTATGCATGCATAATGATTCAAAACATTGGATTCGATTCAATTTCTCGCATATTCTCATCATCGGCTGACTATACTTGATTTCCACAACTTGCCATTATAGACACTATTTTTTTAAACGAAAAGATCGATTAACTAGCAAAAATCAATGATGCTTTGATTTGTTCCCCAAACTTATAGTATGCATTGTCATCGATGTATAAACTAAAAAGGGCAGAACAACACATACCTCACACAATGAGTGTCGAAACTCATTGCTCAAATCCTCTTCATTGGCATCTTTAGCATCATCGTACATGTGCTAGGGTGGTGGGACATCCTGTGGTGGGTATTGGGGCAGCCAAGCTAGTGGTGGAAGGAATTCCACATCCTCAGCACCGATTGGTGGAAATCGCAAGCCAAGCACCGATGTAAAGTCCATCTTATAGGACATAAAAGTATTTGTCGTGTGTCGGTGCTCTGCTAGCTCATGGCGCTGAGATCTCATGTCCTTCTCAATTCTGGACATCATGTCTGCCAAAGTCATCATTTAACTGGTGGCGGAGGTGGTCCACGATGCTATCTTGCTCGTAGGACAATTTCTATCAATTCCCCAATCACAATCTCTTGAACTAACACATACCTAGGGGTAGACACGTTTATTCTCATTTCCTTGATAATCAGTCGAGTCAGAGTGTCTTCGTAAGTACCTCAGGCCTCTTCATTCCAAAATTCAATTGCATCATAGGCATGAGATGAGGAGACACCGCCCTTCGATTTCTTTCTTGGAGGCATGATATCACAACAATAATGCTCAACAATACAATTGAAAATTAGATCTAGGTGTCTACACCTTCCAAGAACACTATCAACCCGTAAATACAGCAAAAAACAAAGAAGCAAAAAGGAAGGTATTTTCACCGTAGAAATTGCGATTTATTGGAAAGATGAAGTAGATCTGAAAAATTGCTTGCCGGAGAAAGATTTTGACTGCTTGGAAAGGGCGATGTGCAATGGTCTGTGGGTTGGCAGACGGTGAGTCATTGGTCAGTGGTTGGCATATGGCAAGTCGGGTGTGGTGTGGCCGCCGGTGAGTGAGAGGAGAGAAAAGGGAGTGTCTATCGTGTTCCCAAAAAACGCAGATCTGAACTTTAATAGAGGTATACATACAATATCAAGCTATTCTCGTGCAGGCGTGAGCCTATTTATGTGTTTTGTTGGTAAGCCATCATGCGTGGGTGCACGTAGATATTGCGCATGGGCGCTTACTTTTGTATTGTACTGCTGAGCCATCACTCGTGGTGCGCGTAGGTATAGCTCAGGGGAGCGCTAGTTTCTGCACTGTGACCAAGTTGTTTCTGTACGGTTGTGTACCGATAACACACAGGTGCGCGGTGTCTTCTGACCTCAGACTCTTTCTTTTACACCTACAAAAATCATGAAAAATAATTGAATGAGTCATCTAGAAACATACATTAAACCAAATTTAACTGAAGCGAAAAATTAACTAAAATTTAAGAAAACGTTTTGGGTTACATCTCACACAGCGCTATTTTATAGTAATCTGCTTTACTTTTATTCTTTTCTCAATTTTCTTAAGCAAGTGGGATGTTGTTCATGTTCCTCACTTCATTCCCAAAGTAATGTTTCACTCGCTGGCCATTAACTTTGAATGTTCGTCCATCACTGCATTTGAGCTCAACCGATCCATACAGTTGCACCATCTTCACTTTTAAAAGGCCCGAACATCTCGACTTCAACTTACCAGGGAATAGTATGAGGTGGAAATTGAATAACAATACTTGCTAACCCAGCTCGAAGGCTCTTCTCAGAATATGCTTGTCATTCTATTTCTTTGTTTTCTCCTAATAAATCTTCTCATTTTCGTAAGCAACATTCCCGAATTCATCCATTCATTTAGTTGTAGCAATGGTTGTTCACCTGCAGACTTTATATCGAAATTTAATTTCTTGACGGTCCAAAAGGCTCGATGCTCCAACTATAGTGGCAGGTGACACACTTTACCAAATACTAACCAATAGGGAGACATACCGACAAGTGTCTTGTACGTCGTCCTATAGGCCCATAATGTATCATCTAGCTTGATTTCCCAATCCTTCTAGTTTTTCTTCAAAGTTTTCTCCAATATTTTCTTGATCTCCAGGTTGGATATCTCTTTATGCCCATTTGTTTGTGGATGGTACGCAAATGCCGTTGTTGTTTTTCTTGATCCTCCAAAGTGGCCACCGTAGGGTGTAGAGTGACACTGTTTGAGGATTTCATGCGATTCTTCCTCAGCTACACATCTTCTGATTACTTGGTCGTCACATCTCTTGAACACGAATGGTTCATCCCACAGATAAAATCTAGCATCATGGAGAAACTTTTTCCTTTGGTGATGGATCAGATCTGGATGCAAAACACAACAAAGCAAAAATTTAGCAATATCTGCAAACTATGGAAGTTTAGATTTACCTCGAATGTTTGTTCATCAGGAAAAGTCTCTTTGATGCACTCTTCTTTTCTCTTGTCTTCTAAATCCAACCTCGATAGATGGTCAACCACTTGATTTTCACACCCTTTTTTGTCCTGGATCTCAAAGTCAAACTCTTGAGTAGCAGTATCCACCTTAGCAACCTCGGTTTTGCGTCTTTCTTGGCAAACACGTAGAGAATTGATGCATGTTCAGTACACACAATTACCTTAGTGCCAATGAGATATGTTCTGAATTTGTCAAACACAAACACCATTGAAAGAATTTCCTTTTTATTGCTCTCACAGCAAAGTCACTGGCATCCCACATCATCTTGAAGGGATCCTTCCAATCAGGTACTGCCATAACAGGTGCATAAATCAGTGGTTCATTGATCTTGTCGAAAGCCTACAAGAAAATCATCAAAAATATAGGTTGAATGTTTTTCTAGAAAATTTCACAAGTTCGTAATTTTAGAAGAATCCTTAATAAATCTATGATAAAACTCGGCATGTCCCAGAAAACTCCTTGTTCCCTTTATATTCTTCGGTGGTGGGAGCTTTTCAATAGCAACCACTTTGGCTCTATCAACTTCCAATCCATTCGACAAAAATTTATAAACTAAAACGATGCTTTTTTGAACCATAAAATAACATTTTTCCCAGTTGAAAACTACGTTCTTTTATTGACATCTTTGCAAAATAAGGGAAATGTTATGTACACAATGATCGAAAGATGAGCCAATTATCGAGAAGTCATCCATGAAGACTTCCATAATTTCTTCAACCATATCAGCAAAGATGGCCATAATGCACCTCTGAAAAGTAGCAGGTGCATTGCAAAGTCCAAAAGACATCCTCCTAAAGGCAAAGGTTCCATAAAGATAAATGAAGGTCGTGTTATCTTGATCCTCCAGCGCGATTGCAATATTATTATATCCTGAATAACCATCTAAAAAAAGTGATGATGATATCCCAAAACTATATCCGGCATTTTATCACCAAAAGGGAGTGGAAAGTGATCTTTACTAGTGGCCTTATTTTACTTCTTATAGTCTATATATACATGCCAACCAGTGACAGTACGAGTAGAAATTCACTCATTTTTTCATTCTTTATTACGATCATCCTTTCTTTCTTAGGCACTACTTGCACATGTGAAACCCAACTATAATCAGAAATGACATATATCACACCAGCATTCAAAATTTCAACACTTCACCTTTTACTGCTTCTTTCCTCGCCAGGTTTAACATTTTTGATGGAGAACATAAGAAGTATATGAATCCTCCATCAAAATCTTCTGCATTAAAATAGTGGGACTAATTCTCTTGATATTAGAAATCGACCATCCTAGTATATTTTTAAATTCTCTCAACACTCTTAATAGTTTATTTTTTTCTTGCAAAGTAAGAGAAGATGAGAAAATTACCAGGTACATACCTTTTTAGCTTAAAAATGCACAGAACAAGTGTTCAGATAAATCCTTGAGTTTATGAGTGACTTGTGCTACCTCATTAATTTTACTTTCGGCAGGTATTTTTTTCATGTCAACCATTTTTTCCTTTGACAAATTTTCTCTCCGAGTTCCAAATCATCATCATCATCTGCAATTAGTGTCGAGCCAACTAGACATCTCTCTAAAATATCTTCACCTACGGCTTTTCTTGCGCAATCTACAGAAAGACAAGTATCAATAATATCAATGCAATTACATGTGCTTACCTCTTGGATCCTCTAATGGCATAGTAGATGTTGAATATTACAGCTTCTCCACCAACTCTCGGGGTGAGTTCTCCTTTGTGTACGACGATCAATGCTCTCCCAGTGGCTAGAAACAGTAACCCAAAAATCAAAGGTGCATCTTAATAATCCTCCATGCCTAGTATAACCAAATCAACGGAAAATATATATTTTTCCACCTTTACTAACACATCCTCCACTATCCTTCGTGGATACGTTAGAGACCTATCTTCCAACTGTAGAGTGATGGTGGTAGGATTCACTTCCCCAAGTTCCAAATCACTATAAATAGAAAAAGGCATTAAATTTAAACTTGCGCCTAAATCGCATAGTGCTCTATTTATATGAGATATACCAACTACACAAGGAATATTGAAACTCCCTGAATCTTTAAGTTTTTGTGGTAGCTTCTTCTAGAGAATTACAATGCATTCTTATGTCAGCTTCACAATCTAAACTCCTGTAGTTTCATTTTTTTATATCACATCCTTGATAAATTTAGCATAGTTGGACATTTTCTTCAAAGCATCGGCTAATGGGATGTTAATGTGGATTTTTTTTTCTTGAATATTTCGAGGAATTTCGCAACTGATCATCTAAAACCTCTTTTTGAACCTCTATGGGTACGGTAAATTGGTCTTTGATAAATGTTGTTATTCAAGTATGCTCTTGTGATAATCATCCATCGCCTTTTCATTTCCTTGACCCTCTCCACTACGTCTACAACCTCCTCGTTTACATTATCTGTCTCTGGTGCGTGTTTTCTTGATTGCTCGCAAGTGCACGACGTCAAGTTATAATAAAATGTAATTTTGAGTACAAGTGTCGATCCCACGAGGAATGTATTTCTAAACTTATATTAGTGCTTGTAATTGAAATAGTCTCGACTTTATTTATAATAATCAATTGACAGATTTGTTTGCACCAATAACTAGATTGGAAATAAGTTTAATTATAGTACCAAATAGTAGTAAACAACAATGGAATAAAAGATCTAGAGGTCCGATTTCACGCAACTATCCACCATGTGTTATTTTGTGTAGCTATATTATAAATGTCCTTCTTATTCATTAGCCAAGAATTCTATAATTATCTACTCCCTCTCCCGAGTGCTAAGTAGATACTAATTATCTAACAAAAGATTGTAACGTCCCCGTCAACAATCTATAATTAAATAACACAATAAGCAATAACTTCTTTTAATGGCTTCAATAGCAATATATGTTCTCCCGAACTATATAAATACCATCGATGTATTTTTCCCTTTCTTGTTTATAAATTCCCTTTTCCAAGTGATAAATTATAAACATAAGAATCATTCAAGATATGGCCAGTAAAATTAAAGCATTAAGATTGAAAAAATACAAATGAACAATAAGGAAAACTTATATAGCATAATTCATAAATCCCAACACATGGTTTCTAGTTTTGTTCCATCATTCCTCTAGAAATAAAAATTAGTTCATAATAATAAAAACAACACAACAAAACATGGTTTTAAAACAAGACATATCAAATGAAAAATAAAAGAAAGAAGACTTAGAACAAGATGTTGAAGTGCTGATTCCGTCCCCGGATTTGTGCAAAAGAATTCTCAAGAACTTGATGAACTTGATCTTCAATCTTTCTTCAGCAGCCTCCACTCCTTCCTTAGCTCTCCAATCCCCTAGATGGTAAGTAAAAGATGCCTTTTTATAGTCCAGACAAGCTTCCCCACGCAGCACACCATTTTCATAGACTTTTATTCGAAGTCCACAAAGTTACAGATTTTTCGGACTCTGTTTTGCGAAGGACCGCGGGTGCGCTACAACACAGACCGCGGGTGCGGTGTTGTTTCGGGGAAACTTACATTTTCGAACTACGAAGACCGCGGGTGCGCTTGAAATGTTACCGCGGGTGCGGTGTGCTTTCGGCAGAAATTTCTGAAATTGATCTTCATAACCACGGGTGCGCTGCAATGTAGACCGCGGGTGCGCTGCAATGTAGACCGCGGGTGCGCTGGAGCTTCGGCCATTTTTTATCTTTTGCACTTTCCAATTCAACACTTTACTACTTCCAAACTCTCATTCTAAGCTTCCAAACTACAACAACAAAAACAACAACAATCACATAAAACCTGCTCAAAAATCACAAAATTCCAAGTTAAAAACAAGTAATAAAAGTACAATAAATTGCACTTATCAGTCTCATGTGGAATCCTAGCTACAATTTCCTTGCCGCTTCTTAATGTGACAGTTTTGCACGACTCCCTGAGGTTCACTTCTATATTACTTGGAAAATAGCCCCTATTTTGATCATTTAAATCATTTGCAAGCTGGCCTTTATGCATCTCCATGAACATCATCATGGCGCTCACAGTTTCCCATATGTGTCTCAATGTTGTGGAGACAAGATTCAATTTTTTCCATTCTTTTACTTAATTAAGCAACAAACGTCCCAGCTAAATCTTCCAAGGAGGGTTTTCTTTCAATCTTTTGATTGTTGAACCTCAGAGGAGGATTCAACAAATTCTTGATGTTTTCATGATAAAAATTTTCATGGTTAGAAAAACCAAGATGATATTTATTAGGGATAGGGTTACCTCGATAGACTTTATATCTATGGTTGTTGTTAATGTATTGTGCTTATTCCATGCCATGCTCTTCTTCTTTGGCCACAGTTGCGATTTCATAGTAGATTGGCCACCTTGTTCATTGCTGCTATCTGTGTGGTTAGAGTAGATACTTGGGCAGTGTTGCGTTAAACGTGCATGATAGAGTAGTACTAGGATGGGTGACCTTCTAGGGAAGCTCTCATACATCAAGCTACTGACATTGCATCACTTGATCTGGTTAGCTAGGTGGGCCGTAAAAGAGTGACACGAGATCTTAATAGGTAATAATGTCCCTGCGGAGGACAGGGATGACGATAGGGAAATGGTAAGAATGATTTCTAAGGGATATGATAGAGTACCAGCAGATAGACATATACCTTCCCAGATTCATGGGTCTAACAACCCAACCCATTAGCACCCAAGTAGGCCACAAGTATAAGGAAATAAAGTCGCATCTTTGCTTTTGGGCTAGTGGTAAGCTGCTTGATCCTAACATGTAGTGAGCAATGTGATTGGATCCCTAGCGTATGGTCCAGCCATCTTTTTCGCTCCAGATCTCTCACTAGGCCACTAGTAACTGTTGATGGTCATCTACTCAAGAAGGTCATATGCTTGGTCATGAAATTTAGCAAAAATCCTGCCATCGGCAGCTGCATCAATAGTTGTTCTTGTTTGGCCATTCAACCTATTATAAAATAACTTGATCTGCACCCAATCTTTGAAGCCATGATTTTGGCATTTTCTTCGTAGTTCTTTATAATTCTCCCAGGCTTCATAAAGCTGTTCAAATCCATTCTGCCTGAAGGTGCTGATCTCAATATTCAATTGAGCAGACTTAGCAAGCGGAAAATATTTTGCAAGAAATTTGTTAGCCAAGTCATGCCATGTGGCGATGCTTCCCATGGGCATCGGTTGAAGTCAACCCCTTGCGTGATCCCTGTTAGAAAATGATAAAAATGCAGTCTAATAATATCATCATAAATATTATTGATCTTTTTAGTGCACGTAATCTCTAAGAATGCCTGCAAATGAAGATGTTGATAGGCTCTTGCTGCTCCCCCAAA
Source organism: Primulina tabacum (assembly GCF_025594145.1). Classification (NCBI taxonomy): domain Eukaryota; kingdom Viridiplantae; phylum Streptophyta; class Magnoliopsida; order Lamiales; family Gesneriaceae; genus Primulina; species Primulina tabacum. The sequence goes on from NC_134551.1 coordinate 44,727,469, forward strand.
CTGATCTTGTTGAACCATGTTGATCAATGCTAACTTTAGCTCGAAATTTTTGGCATTGATAGTTCCACGTGCTAAGCCATAGTAATTGTGCCGATCATTGGTCTAAAGTGATATCTAATACACACTACAGGGGGCGGATTTGCGTTCTATTTGCTCTCAACCATGTGTTTCACCTCTTCTTGTCTTACTTTTCTCAAAGCTTTAGCTCTCTTTTCAATATAAGATCAAAAAGCAACGAATCGAGACTTTGGATTTTTTACGTAACTTACAAATCAGAGGATAAACAATAAATAAAAAATTCTAAATTAATTCAAGATTAACTAGTAACAAAATTAGAATAAAAATTAAATAAATATTCCCAGACAACTACACCAAAAACTTGTTGCAATTTTTCCTACCGCAAGTATACGATGTCAATTTTTAGTATATGAGTAAGTAAAAGTATCGTCCTCATAGGGAGCATGTATTTAAAGTGTATATTAAGTATCGAAATTAAAATAGTCTTAACTTTATTGAGAAGATTCAATCAAGTATTCTTTTGTTGACAGCTAAATAAATAAATGAATCACAACGCGAACACACATGTAAATGAATTCAATGAGAGAATCTAGAGATACAATTTCATTTTGTTTCTACTATATTTAATTGTTATTGGTTCTTGTACAACTAAAACCAATTCGTTCATTAATCGAGAATACTAAGTTAACTATCCCCATTTCCCAAGTGATGAATAGAATTGTATTGTCTATCACTGATTTTAATATTTCTATTCAAAATCTAACAATAAACCATATAAGCAATCGATGTCCCTGCCACGATTCCACTGGGATTATAAGTCTTCCGAACCATATAAAGACTCGTCGATGCGTTTATTATGATCCTAACTCCAATACCCTCTCCTGAATGACAGATATTAATTATATAATAGATTGAATTATGGCCAGTAATTCAAAGGCGTATGAACAAGTAAACGCAAATAAACGACAAGATATTAGTGCACATAACTCAATAATTCAAAAATAATGTTTTGACCTAGCTACGTCGATCTCTAAACAAGGGCTTTAGTTCATAACGAAAAAAGGTTTAAAACAAAAAAAAAATTGCCAATAAACTCATAGACAAATAACAAGATGAAGAGGAGAAGAAGGGAAAGAAGTCGAGTCGCGTATGCGTCTCCAGAATATATGTTCTTCAATCTATGATCTTCGTCCTCGGAATCCCGCACCTTCTCTCATGTTCTCTCATATTTTTATTGTTTAGGGATCCTCCTCTCTCACCCAATCTAGGGTTGCGGCCCTTTAATATTCACAAAGTTCGCAAATTAAAGATTGAGTTAGTCTAGGTAGTTTATATTGCTCCTGATAAATGCCTCGTCACGTGCGGCTGCACTCCCACCTTGTGCGGGTGGGAGTGTGTTCCAGTTTCGTGAGGTCACATAGGCACGCGGTGCACACCCATTCCTCGCGGTTGCACACCAGCTTCTGTTATGTGCTTCTAAGATTCATGCATGCACGGCTACGCGCATTATCGTGCTGATGGGCTTGTGAATCTTTCTCCATTCTTCTTTCCTTTCATCAACTCCATATACTCCTTCTAGTTTGTGTCCAATCAACCCATTATGCACATATCACCATAGTTCCTATCATGACACTAAAAAACTACCACAAATGCGTAATTATGCTCAAAACCAACATAATTCATATCAATTTCTAGGCTAATTTAATTGCAAAAGTTGCACTTATCAGTGTTCGAAGGAGGGATGAGTGCTCATCTGCTGGTCGACAGGGTAGAGAGGTTTGGGGCTCGAATTTCCTTGTACGAGGGGCACACGTATTCTACACACCACCCATGTGTGTGCAGTTTGCCCATTACCCCGAGCCAATCTTTTTACAGTGTGCGACCATCTTCGCGGCATGCTGGCTGCTGCAATTTTTTAAAAAAAATAAATGTAGTAAACATTATGGGAACCTTAAAAGAATTAAAGATTTTTTTAAGAAATTTTTTTTTTGAGGGCTGTTGGTTGGTGGTCACTGTAACGCCCGAAAAACCAACCCACGTAAATCACATGCATGCAAACAAATTAAATTGCATAATTGTTTTATTTAATTGATTTGAAATGCTTACTTGATACATATTATATGATTAAATGATTATATGTCATGATTTCATGAAATTGAAAGATTTTACTCGGATATTCGATAATAGGCTGGGAAAGGAGACCGAGGGTGACCGAGACAAAATAAATAAATATTTTCAAGGATTCTTAATATGATTAAAAATGATTAAATTTTTATAAAAATGATATAGTTCGAATTATTTTACGAGACGAGCTCGATTTTACTCGGGAAGTTGGTTTTGGGCAGACAAGGGACTTTTAAAATATCAAATGCATTATTTTTGAAAACTGATTTTTATAAACTTTTATTTTTTAATTAAATAAGTGTTATTGGGCTCAATTTAACTATGTTGAGTAGGCCCAATTACTCATAAACTTAAGACCTAAAACCAAACCTCATTATCATGCAAATTTAAAACTATAAAATAGAAACCTAGGCTTCTAAACATCATATCAGCCGATTTTTACACACACAAAATTTCAAAAAATTGGAGGAGAGGAAAAAACAAGGGTTCTTTGTCGCTGTTCGTTCTTCTTCTCGCCCCACACCAACGATTGAATATTCGAACGTTTTAAACGCAAAGGCAAGTTACTAAACCTTTTTGACGCATCATTCAAACCATAATATGCATGTTTTGTTTATTGTTGCATGAAAAATATCGACGCTCGATTATTATTACGATAGAACGATTATTTTCAAAGTTTTGACGATTTTATACTTGTTTTTTAAACGTTATGATTTCTAAGGGTTAGGCTGCCAACTTGTGATGATTTATGGATGGAACGTGGACGATTTAGGATGGAAACGAGACTTGGAAAGGGAAGAAATGCCTAGGGTTTCGCTTGACCACCATGAGCATGATGGCTCAGCTTGGGCTGGTGCGACGCGTGGCTCGGCGGGGGTGGGCTAGGTGGTCGTACTGGACGTGGTCAAGGGTTGGGAAGAGTCCCTGCAGGGCTAGGACTCTCGTTCATGGGCTGGGGAGAAATCCAAGCGACTTGGGACTCCTCCCCCATGCACGCGTAAGATGGATACAGCCAAGGGGGATCGCGGCTAGGGCACGGTGGTTTAGGCTTGGTCCAGCAGGGTCTAGGGAGGATTTCTAGTAGTCGGGTCAGGGCCTGGTGCAACCATGGGCCATGGTGGCTCGAGTAAGAGGGAACCCGCAACTTTGGAGAAATAAGGGACTAGGGTGCGCTTGCGGCTGGCCTTGTGGCATGGGGCTGGTACACTGAGTTAGGCCAAGTCAGTGAGGGTCGAGAGGGTCTGGGCTTGGTTGTGGCTTGAGTCAAAGAGTCCTTGTCTCGCCAAACTCCTAGGACCGCCACAGCTCTTGTTCTCATGTGCAGGAGGCTGTGGCGTTGGCTAGGGGCTGGTTAGATGGGCTAGGCGTGGTCAGTAGGGTCCCTAGGAGGTCTGGTCAAGGGATGGATTGAGGTGGCTCTGCCATGGTCCAAAAAAAAACGCATGATGGCTCGAAGGTAATAGCTTGGGTTCGAATTATGGTTAGGAATAAGAAAAATGATCGAGCCATGGTCCACGGGGGTCGGTTCATGGTTCACGAGGGTATTTTAGGTAATAAAAGTCTATGTTGAAAATTTGTGAAGTAATATTAAAGTTTGAATTTATTCGGAATTAAAACGCTTTACGAATTCTTAATAAACAAATTAAATCAAAAGCTCGAATTCAAGCTAAATAAAAATATCAAAAATTAAATTTAAGCTTAAATAATTAAGGGATGGTCTATAGTCAATGAAAATAAGAAAATGTCAAAATCGAGAATTTTAAAGTCCAAGGGCAAAACGACCATTTTACATCGGGGTAGTACGAAAAGGGTTGACAGCGACCCGAAGTATCATAACGCATGATAAACAATATAAAATGATGATTTTGATGAAAATATGATATTTTATTATTTTTGGTAAAGTTGTGCAATTGTTACTGTTAAAATGCTATTTTTGGAAAGTCATGATATTTTATGCTTTAAAAAGGAAAAAGGGAAAAAATGTTTTGAGGGATGTAAATTGATTGTGATAAAAGGATAGAGGATTTTAAGAAGGAACGTTGAACTTACAATTTTATGATAATGTCGTGAGAGAAAAGACCCAGATGAGTCTGTTTACGGGAAAAGGTCCCAGAAAAAATATATGGGGGATCTTGAAAGTATTTTGTTGTGTAGGCTTATTTTTACAAATAATAAGGTAACAACAAATTTCAATTTTAGGCCGCATGCATTCATGGAATATATTATTTGATTATAGATTCTTAATAAATTGTGGCGAAGATATGACTTATTACGGGCTCTGAGCGTCGGCTTTCAGGTCGGTGTTGCTTTGCCACCATTACGGGCTCTGGGCGTCCGCCTTTGGGTCAAAGCTGTTTTACAACCATTACTGGCTCTAGGTGTCGATCTTCGGGTCGGTGCTGCTTTGCCACCATTACATGATTTGGGCATTGGCCTTAATGTCGGTGTGGCTCTTCCAAACCTGAATCCTTATGCTTGATCAAACGACTATAACTGTTGCCTGGAGGAAATTTCAGAATCACATTTCATGAAATTATTTTTGAGTATTTTTATTTGAGCATATGATACTAAGAAAGTTTTAAAGAAAAATGTTGATTGTTTGACTAGTATGTTGGTTTATAAAAATATGAGGGGTTGAAAAAAAAATATTTTTATATGTTAAAGTATGATGAAAAATGTTTAATGCTAGTCTTATTTTATTATATGATACTTGTTATTTTCGGAAGGACTTGTTGGGCCTCTAGTACCACTAGTTTTCATTGATGCAGGTGGGGATGACTGAGTTGGTGCTGGCTGGTGATGATGGGTTGTTCAGGGTAGAACGTACTTATCTGAGTCATTATATTCTAGTATTTTTGTTTTAAATATATTTGACTTTATGAATTTTTAAATTTTGAAATATTGTTTTAAGTGAAAGGCTATTTTGGTATGTGATGTAAATGTCAGATGGTTAACTTTTTGAGGATCTTTTTATTATTATTTGAGATGACGACTATGAATTATTTTATTTTATGGTTTAGAAGATTATTTTTATGTTAAAGATTTCTGATTTTTATTTGCAAGTTTTACTTAGCATTGTTCAAAAAAAAAATTATGTGTATTGTTTTTAATGGGGAAAAAAATCAGAACGGTTCACATGCATCCTTCTATCGCATAAGACTCCTTATGTTATCCTCCATTTCGTCCACCTGGTTTAATCATATGATCTATATCCTCTCTAATGTCACCAGAATTTTGGACAATAGATCATATATAGCGAAATGTTTCACACTTTCGCACATCACGACCGTAAATCTCAATTGGGCTACCAATTCATTTAGGCTCAGGACTAAAGTTACTAGTTAAATAGTACGGTTTTTAGCAACTAATTCTAAAACATTTATTCTCAAGAGCACCAAGACTTTATTTTTTATTTAAACATTCTTTATTTTCACCTATCAGGACAGTATCATTTGCAAAGAACATACACCAATGTACCTCATCTTGAATATGTCCCGTCGACTCATCCATAACCAAAGAGAAGAGGTAGGGGCTTAAAGACAATCTTTTGTGAAGTCATACTGCCACAAGAAATTCAGATGACACCCTTCCAACAGACCTAACACTAGTTACGACACCTTCACACTTATCTTTAATAATCTCGATGTAGCATTGAGTTACATGCTTCCTTCTAAGTACCGACCAGATTAATTATCTAGGCAATGTATCATTGGCTTTCTCTAAGTCAATAAATACCATATGCAGGCTCTTCTGTTATTATCTATATTTCTCTATCATTTATTTAATCAAAAATATATATTCCATTCTAGACATAACCGACATAAAACCAAATTGGTTCTCTGATACACTAGTGATACTCCTAAGTCTCCGCTCTATCACTTGCTCCCATAGCTTTATCATATGACTCATAATCTTAATCACTCTATAGTTTGGATCAGTTCTATTTATCTCCTTTATTATTATAAATTTGTATTATAATACTATTTCTCTAAGATTCTGGAATTTTCCTAGTATCTAGAATCCTATTAAAGAACCTAGTTAGCCATTAGATCCCAACTTCACCTAGACACTTCCATACCTCAACTGATATCTCATCTGGTCCAATTGCCTTCCTCAGTTTCATCCTCTTCAGTGCCTCTTTTACTTCCTTAGCTCTAGCTCTATAATGGAACAATAGATGTCTTACTTTTTGCATCTCATGTCTACCCACACTAACTCCTCCATATTTGTCCCATTGAGTAAGTTCTTAAGTAATCCCTTCACTATCTAGGATATTTTAATCTTGCATTAAAACTCTACTTCTTAATACTTGATACACCTGACATGTTCAAGTATTTAGCCTATCATACAAATTATTATAAGCATTTTTCTTAGTATCTCATAATGCTCTAATACTGAGTTTCTTGACTTTTTATACATCTCATATGATCCTTAATCTCTAGCTTCTTTTCAGTTCTTTAACCTTATTTTTTCCCTATTGTCTTGTTGCACCTCATTGTTCCACCATCATGTCTCCTTCTCGTATCGTCCCTTCCTTTTAGCCTCTCCAAACACTTCCCTCGCCCCACTCCTTATATGGTTAGCCATGAGTTCAAATTACTCAGAGGTATCGGTATTATCCTTACGCCTTACATCATCACATCCTTAGAAGAATTCATACCCCAACAGCCAATCGAAGAAGTACACGCTCCTAGGAGATCTGAAAGAGTCTCAAGGCCACATAAGAGGATGATCATGCTTCTCGAAGAGGGTCCTGATAAGCTCATTCCTGGATGTGATCCAAAAAACTTCAAAGAAGTAATATCTGATGCCGAATCATCAAAAAAACTTGAAGCCATGCAGTCTGAGATGGACTTCATGTATTCCAACCAAGTATGTCCTTAGTATATACACGTGATGGAATAATTATTATATGCAAATAGATTTACAAAAAGAAGCTTGGGTTGGATGAGAAGGTGGTGTCCTTCAAAGATAGATTGATAGCAAAAAGAAATACTCAAAGTCAAGGAATTGACTATGGGGAAACGTTTTGTAAAGTAGCAATATTCAAGTCCATAAGAATTCTGATAGTCATAGCGGCATGACATTAAATGAAATATAGTAAATAAATGTGAAGACAATGTTCCGTAATGGTGATATTAAGGAATATATTTATATCTCTCACCCTGAAAGATTCATATCAATAGGAAGTGAACATAATTTATACAAATTTAAGATATCAATTTATGGCCTCAAACAGGTATATAGGAGTTGGAACCTTATATTTGATAACACAATCAAGGAGTTTGCTTTCGTTAAAATTGATATAAATCTTGTGTATACAAGAAGGTTAGTGAGAGTGCAGTGAAATTCCTAGTACTTAATATTGATGACATTCTACTAATTGAGAATGATGTATGAATATTTCAATCAACTGAAGTATGACTAGCAAGTAAATTATCCATGAAGGATATGAAAGAAGCATCATATGTATTAGGAATACATATCTATAAAGATAGATCAAAGAAGATACTAGGGCTCACTCATTCCACTTATATCGATATCATACTAAAAAGATACTTTATGGAGGAGTCTAAGAGATGATATCGATCAATGTATTATGGTGTGACTCTATCAAGTCTATGTGCCCTAAGACTAATAAGGAAACAAAAACATTGACTTGCATTCCTTATGTATATGCAATTGGTAATATTATGTATGGTAAGATATTTACTCGACCTGATATTACTTTTGAACTGAGTGTTGCAAGTAAATATCAGCCGAACCCCGGTCCATTGCATTGGAAAGCGGTGAAAGATATTCTCAAGTACTTGAGAAGGACTAAGAATCTTTTGTCTTTGCACAAGCAAAGGAACCGAGCTCTCATCAGCTATCCAACCATATATTGAGAAAATTCTACATAATTTGAGAGATTGTGGGAAGATGAGACATATCAGTAGAGAGATTCATCTCTGCGGATAAGGTTGTTAATCCATTTATGAAGTAAGGGCATATAGATTTCCATTCATACAGATGAGTTATCATGGTCTGGATCACTGAACAACCCTTAACTTTCCGAGTGATTATCATTTATCGAGTGTAATAGTCTGCGATTATGGTTGTGCACCATTAGTCCATAGACCAAAGACAACATGGAGGCTCCAGGTACTAGCGTTACACTTTGACTCTTTTACCGACTCCAAGAGGGTCACAAGGTGGCGAGATTGAGTGTAGTCTCAAAATAGGTAGGATCCAATGCATTGTAGTCAAGGATTCACCACTCACCTATGGGTGTAGATATCCTATTTGATCCAACGAGTTAATAGTGCAAGGATTCAATGACCAGAATAAAATATTGCTTTAGAGAAGGTGATTCTCTAGTTTCACATCCGATGCCACTATTATTGCTCGAAGAGATATATATCTTATCAAATTCATTTGCAACTCTCGATATACCAATGATTGTAAATTCGATAAGGATCTATGAGTGGACGTACCACACTATACGCTAACCATAATCTATTGGTTCGTGTAGGCACTATCAGTGATACCTAGAAGATTATGGAGCGATGATACTAAATGGTCTTACCATGATCGATGGGTGCTACCAGGCTTGAGTTCTTATATTATTTTGTTCAAATGGTTGATATACAGAATGGGACAAACAAAGGAAGTTAGCTTGACTTGATAACACATGAATTGAGTTCTTACATTATTGTGTCCGATTGTTAGAAATTGTGGAAGTTAACTTGACTGTTAATTAAGTAAGAAGAATGAAACAGTCAAATTTAATGAAATAGTTCACAAAATAGATAGCTGCTAAAATTGAATCAGTGAAAAATTTTGTCTTTAGAAATTTTCGTTTTTCATTATATGAACGAGATTTATACTCTCGATACATCGGTACTATCTGATCGTCGATCTGAGTTATAATGATTTCACAATTATTTAATTAGTACATTTAGAATATGCTTATTAAATAATAATTGACTAATAGTGATTATCATAGAAGATTCTCATGGAATATTTTAAAAACTCTAGAATTAATTAAACAATTAATTAAATAATGATTATTTAATTATTCTATATCATGTGTTATCAAGATATGATATTTATTTAATTATATATTTAATTTTCAAGAGTGGAAATTACGACATGAGAATTTCAAATAATTAAAATTATAGAATCCTGATTAGTATTGATTTTCTCGTCTCTCTCTTCTTCCAAAAATCGTCCAACCACTTGGAGAACAACCACAATCGGCCTATCACCTTCCACCATCACGCCGTCGTGCTCGTCGCCCCAATCCGTCGCAACGCCACCGTGCACTCGTCATCTTCCGGTGATCATCTCAACGCAAATCTCGTTTAGTTTTCTAGTACAAATTAAACGAGGAACGTCATCTTCCAATCGTGGACCTAATTCGGAGAATCGAAAAAGGCGTTTAATCCAGTTGATCGTTCGTAGGGATATACAAGAAGAGTTATTATATCCTACACGTCGAGATATTTGGAGCCAACATTTAGAACGCAAAGGTAAATTAAACTAAGCACCCTATGAATGTTTAATTGAATCATACGACGTCCAAGAGAGTTTTGATTGTCACAACACAAAAAATTTAAACTTCTGCTGCTTTTTAGGTGCGAGAAACGATACATCAACGTTCAACGAAATTCGGGTTACGAGCTCATGTTAATTGGTTTATTATATACCCGTTTCTTGAAATTCAACAAATACTAGGGTGGCTATAGCTTAATTTACTAGCTTTTGATTTACATGGTATTGTTTAATGTTTTGTAGAGAAGAGCTCGGGACGAGTCGTCGACGATCTTTGTGCGAGTATCGTTGTTCGAATGTCTTGCACGAGTAATTTCAACTGCAACATGACATGCCTGCACTTAGGGTTCATGACGGGGACTTGTGAGTTTCAAGGGCCTCTGCCTCGACGTTGTGTCTGTAGAAAGCCTTGTTAAGCAATAAGCATACATATTATCATGTTTAAGCACTAGGCGACTAGAAAATTGAAAAATGAAAAATGAATATTTTATGATTGTGTTCAATAAAAATTAGAGTTCGAATTGGATTTTGATCCTTTGTTTTTAAGTCCTATAATGAGCTTTATTGAGGGAAAACTCGAGGGTTGACTCTTTCACACCTCATCCAAATGAAGTATATCTTACAAGATCTTAGAATTATATTTTCAAACTTTACAAGCCGTTCGGGGCTGTAAAATAAAATAAAAATAGCCTTCAATTCAATATTAACATTTTCAAAATTTATTATGTGACAGAATTTCTCCATTAATCACTACTCTCTCTCTCTCTCTCTCTATTCATTTTTAACCATTCGTCCAAAGATGAGAGGACTGACCACTGCTTCGAAGGGCGAATCATTCAAGTCTGGTGATCACGAATCTAATGAATACACACACAGATATATTATATGAAATTAATCTTCTCTCTTTTTGACGAAAATTAATTGTATTCTTGTTACATTTATTATATTTGATAATGTTATATTTTAATTTGAACCGTGTAGGGCAGTATCGAAAACTATATAGATTTTATTTTGAAAATAAATTTTTTCCGTATTTCTAGTTGATTTTATTTGATTTTCTCAATATATTCTTTGTCACGCTCCAAGATCAGGGTTAGTCGAAACCGGCGTTATTCAACAATAACATAATTGCTAAACAACATAAATCAAAACCAGTTTATATCATAAATATCATACAAATATAATCGTCTTTACAATAGTAACTCTGAAAACGATAAACATATGTAGAAGCGTTTATAACTTGAATTAAAAACTTACAAGAACATATTCTAAATTAAAATCCTTCATGCGTCCACCGTCATCCCCAAAACTGGTGTCCGATTCTTCTTCTCTATTTCTTCTTGTGATTTATCTAAGGAGGGTAGAGTAAAGGGTGAGTGATATGGTCGTCACTCAGCAAGTGGGGGTCGTTCGAGCATAACATAACAAAATACATAAAAATTCGAAATACATACCATGCATAACATGACTCATACCATATGCATACCATTGACTAGACACTGAGATTCATTTACTTTCTATGGTTTACTGATATCAGTCCCTATTTTTACTCTTTTAAGGGGCGAGAATATATGGCGGTTACATCCCCACCACTGTAAGGGTCCATATCATATATTTGGGATTTCCTCCTATATCAAGTTCAATTCTCACAGTGTCAACAAATACATCATGCGACAATCGTAACCAGAAGAGGGTAGAAGAAAATTTGCACTCGGCCGAATTTTCGAAAACAAAAATTATACATAATCGAAATTAAATTTAAAACAAGCCCACTTACCTAAGAACTGCAAGAAAATATGAAGAATTCAAAACGATAGAAAAATCATGCAACTGACACTTCGAAAACGCAGGAGTACATCGCTCGAAAAATCAGCCATCTTGAAAAATTATTTTCGCCTTATTGAACCGTTGGATCGAGCTTAAACTTTTACAGTACGTTCAAAAGTACTCAAATAAATTATGAACGTGAAGATCGGGTTCGGAAGTCGTTTTATCCTGTTTATGGATGAAAAACCATAGGTATGCTGTTCTCGTTTAGAATATGAGCAGTTTTCTTGCAAAGACTATTAACAAAGAACTAACCGTTGAATTTGGCCGAATTTTGGATGTGTTATTTGAAACATATTGAGGCATATTCTGAACGGTGAAGATCGAATTCTGGGTACTTTCAGTGAGATAAACGAATTTCTGAACTTTGGACATGATTTTGATGACTCGTGCAGAATTTTTGAGAGGAAATTTAGAAAATTGGAGAGGAAACTCGAAAATTTCAGTGTAAATTCTGAATGAGAGCTTCTCCTATTTATAGAGGGATGGCTACTATCTTGATCGTGTCTTATCCTCGCGTTTGAACTTTCGAATCAAAACTTTAAATCTAGAATAATTATCATTTTTTATCCATGATACTGGATAATTTTAAAATCTATATATTTATTCCTTTGATATATTTTCGAAATATTCTCTTGTCCAAGCTTGCAAAATTTCGAATTTTGTGTGTAATTTCCAATATTTGGTAGATCTTTTATTTTCCAGTACAATTAAATATTCGCTCTTAAATCCCAAAAATGTCCTTTAGTAATTTCGAACTTAAAGGTCATTTTTTTCTCCAAAAATAGGACTTTTGATTTTTCCTAAAATCTGGTAGGCAAACTTTTAAATTTTCCATGCGCGCATTTTTTTTATCGTGTAGATTTTTCACTATCTTTACTATTTCGAAAATCCTACATTAAATACTCCAAGTTTCGAAATGTAGGGATTATGTTATCCTTTTGCTTGATCTTTATCCAGGTATATCAATATCATATCAAATTTTAGATCTCTATCTGGTATATTCTTTTCAACTTTGAATTTATATCTCAAAATTTACCTGCTTATATCCAAAAATTTCTTATTTAATTTCTTAGATCATGATCTATTTATTTATCTCAAATTAAAAATATATACACAATATTATCTTAAATTTCGAGCTCCAAAAATATTGTACACGATATAATTGTCCACACAACTTTAGATAAACTTGCAAATCTTACATCTTAAATAAAATAATAAGATACATACCCAAAGATTTAATAATCCTAGTATACTTAAATTTTAAAAAATATTATCAAGATTACAAAATCTTGGATTTTACATTCTTCTAACTTGGATATGACACAAAAAAATTCATGAGATCGTCTCATTGATTAATTTGCGATATGGATCTCTAACCCGACCCTCCATGAAAAATATTAATTTTTGTGTTATAAATATTAGTTTTCACTCGAAATATAGATAGATTGACTTGTCTCACGGTTATTAATATGTAAAACTCTCTCACAAAAGACCAACACGAAACATGATTATCGTTCATTTAATTAATATCTCAAAAGCTGGATCGGCTTCTTTGCTTACTAATATAATGCGAGACGTGTCATCCGCATTATAAGTCCAGTGCACATTTTTGGCTTTTTATCACTTTCATTTCTTGTGGTTGTTACATTTACAATAAAAATCAATCAGGGCCGGCCCTTTCCAAGGGCAAACTGGGCCCATGTCCAGGGCCCCATTTTGATGGGGGCCCCAAATTTTTTTAATATATATATATATATATATAATAGTATTGGGACCCAAATAATTACTTTAATTATATTATATATATAATAAGACCTAAATATGATAAAAAAATTATAACAGCAGCATTTTCAATACTCAAATCGTAAGACTCAAATCGTAAGACTCAAATTTTTGGTTTACCTAAATATGATGGGGGCCCCAAATTTTTGGTTTACTTTGATTTTGCTATTCAATTTTTTTAATATACATTTGAATTTCGAATCAATACAAGAGGACCATATTATAAGTTTCGCCCAAAACCTCTTTTTTCTTAGGACCGCCCCTGAAACCAATATAATATTCTTTGTCAGTGAAAATACTTTTCCAAAAGAGAAGAACTGTCGTTAAAAAAACATTTTTTTTTCGAATGCATTCCATGTAATACGGGGTTTTAAACTTTTTTTGAAAAAGAAAAATAACAAAAGCAGGGCTTTGGCTTACGAGGGAACTAATCATCTAATTGGAAGTTGGGAGATGGGTATTCTAGATGACAACGTGTTGGGTTGCATGTTTTTTCTGGGACATCTGTCGCAAAGTTGCCCAAATGCCATTATAAATATGTAAATGGAGAGCCACTATATATATGATGCGATCCATTAATGTCACTGCACCACCCGAATTATCATGGATGTTAAATGGTTTTCTTTCTTTACGGTTCTTGTGCTGTTACTCTTCGCATCTCGTAAGTCACACTGTTTATATATATATATTCGATCCTTAGTTGAGCCAATGGTAGAAGAAATGATACTCTGATATATTTAAATATAATAATCAGTACTTTTGTCTTAATTTCAGTGTATATATAGTATTAAATTAGAATGACTGATGTGTGCAGAAGAGTCGGCAGTACTGGTGGAAGCGAGGACATGTGAGTCTCAGAGCCATGGGTTCAGAGGGCGATGCTTAAGCGACCACAATTGCGGGCTGGTGTGCAGAAACGAGGGCTTTTCTAATGGCTGGTGCCGAGGCTTCCGCCAGCGCTGCTTCTGCACAAGGCCCTGTTGAGCATGGAAAATTGATATTGATCACCTTCGATCCTCTTGACTTTGTTTATTTGTACGCATGATAATATATATATATATATATGTGTGTCTGTGTTATGGCCACATCTAGTGGTCTGACTTGTCAGTTATATGTGTTGAAGAATAAGCCTGGTGTACTTGAACCCTGCGTGTCTTCCTTAATGATACACTTTATCATATTCTGTGTTTACTGTGGATTGATTCACTTCATTATATCGTATAATGTTGTTAAGTTTCTTCCTAATAGATCATATATTTGGTGTTTTGTCCGATTTTTTTTTATTATTTCAAAATTACGGTTTAATTTCTCACAATTTTTTCACAGTTTTGGTATGAAATTTGTTCAAAATTGTAGCCTAGTCTTTCATTAATTTTCATATTATTAATTTAAATATAGTAATATATCATAATAAAAATTATTATATTTTAATTATTTAATAAAATAATATTAACATGTTAATAAAATAATATTAACATGTTTTTTTGACAGAAAAACTTGTAATTTTATTCAAAACGAAGTAAGATCGTCGATTATAAGTTTTACTGACCAAACAGGATACTCTCCACAAATCCACACGAAAGGTGAGGGAAAAGAAATAGCAAAAGAGGCTAACGAGTGCGCAATACTATTTGCGGTGCGCAAGACATGTTCTAATTTTAAATGGGCATGCATGAGTTGCCAATAAATTCCTAATCTTTGTTGCAAAGGCTCCAGTGTATCCAAAGTCCTCTGCTGGACCAGTGACTGCTTGCACTGCCATCAGAGAATCCGATGTAATCTGGTTTATCCTCAAATTTTGAGTCTGAGTCATTTGAAATCCTTCCTCAATTGCAATAAGTTCAGCGGTTACTATAGATGGCGGTTTAGTAATTTGTTTCCCAAAAGCTATCAATGTCCGGCCCTCGTAATAATATTAACATGTTATTATTATAGTTATAATTTTGTTTTTGGAATAATAATAATTTTAGCTACAGATATAAATATTTATTATTTTTATTCATAAATTTTTTAATTATTAATTTATTTTATTAATTACCTAGTATATAATCTATTTTTTAGATATGGTAAAATTAATAAAGATAATTTTTAATTTAAAGATGTTCAAATAAAATCTTAGAAAATAAATTGGGGTAAGTTTATTTATTTTTTTTAAAAGCCCATGACAGCTTATCGAACAAATTTTTGGAGTTCATAAGCTTTCAAATTTGGTTTGAACAACTTATAATTAATCAGAAATTTCATATTAGTTGAATAGGTCTCTTGTGAGACGGTCTCACGAATCTTTATCTGTGAGACGTGTTAACTCTACTGATATTCACAATAAAAAGTAATATTCTTAGCATAAAAAGTAATATTTTTTCATGGATAACCCGTATAAGAGACGTTTCACAAAATACGACTCGTGAGAACGTCTCACATAAATTTTTGTCACATTTAGTTAATTAAAATGGTCGATTAAAAATAATTAAAATTAAAATTATTTGAAAGATACGTCAATATAATTAATAAAATCGAAAAAAAAATATCAAAATAGTGAAATAAACAAAAATATTACCAAAATTAAAAATACCACTTCTATTATGGTATTTGAGTGCCGTGTATTTTTAAAAGCATAAATATCATACATGCATCGATTTTCAAAATATATTCATGTCGAAATATAAAAGCACAAATATTATGTATGCATCGAGTGTAGAAAACCATCGATGTATTTGCATTTCGATAGCACAAAAGGTTTAGATTTTTACTAAAGAAATTATGGAATGTCTCTGATAATAACACACATACATTAGAAAATGAAATATACGAATTTATGAATATGATGATGTTTATCAAAATATTTGTGATTGGAGATTAATTTTAAATACTTCTGGACAAAAAAAATATTAGATCACATGTGTTCTGATTTTGAAAATTTAAGGATTTTGTGAAACTATATTTATTTCTAATCTTTTGTAATAAAAAAACACTAGATTTTGATGAAAATTTTTAAAAAGTAATTGTTGTTTCGTTTCTGTAATGTTAGAAATTTGAAACTGTGGTGGTAACAGTGGAGTTTTGGGAAAATTATGCTAAAGAATAGGAAAATGAACCTGTCAATCATTTAAAAAAAAAAAATTTGACATCTGTAAGTGTATTACTGAATATTAATTAATTATATAGTTTGATTTTTATCGAGATTTTCTTACACTGTAAGATCTCTAATAAAATAAACTTTTAACTCAAATAAATCTCAAGTGCAAGAATCAAGTTGTAATATAGTGTACAAGATACAAATATCACCCCACATAGACTCTATCATATAATTATTATTTTCAAAAATTACATTTTAGCTAAGTGTAAATGATAATTTGATATAAATTAATTTACTAACGATTCAAATAAAAATATATATAATTTAATGGAAATATAAAATCAAGTAATAAGAATATTAAAATCAAGTGTGTTTCGTTAGGAATTTCAATTTCTCTCTCCCTGGTCGATTCAAATAATTATTCTCGATCGTTATGCATATTTTTTGACAAAATCCTCTAAATTATTAACATACTCTTTTAAGTTATGCTTAACTAATTTAATACGGTGAAGCTTGACCGTGTGTCCGTCTCATTCTTGATTTTCATGTAACCATGTGAGCCCAATATTTGGCTCCACTTCACCACCCAAGTACTTTTTCAACCTCTGGGCATTTACAGTGAAAATCACATCCTTAGCATCTGTCAGAGTTATATAATCTCATGGGTATACCTTGCTGACGACGAATGGTCCAGACCATCGTGACTTGAGCTTCCAGGTGAATGACCTCAATCTGCAGTTATAAAGAAAAAATGCATCGCCTTCCTTGATTTTCATATGCCTGATGCGCTTGTCTTGAGTTCTTTTTGTGAGTTCTTTATATGGTAATTCGAGGTTATAAGCTTGCTCTCTAAATTCCTCCTGTTGGTCCAATTGCAGCAGTCTCTTTCACCTACAGAAGCAAAGTCCAAGTTTAGTTGTCTAGTATGTTTTATGTTCTAATACAACAGGTAAATAACACATCTTACCAAAATGAAACTATATGTTGTAGTGCATATAGTGTTTTAAAGGCAGTCCGATATGCCCACAGAGCATCGTCCAGTCTCACTAACGAATCCTTCCAACTTACACTTACCTTCTTTTCCAAAATTCTTTTGATTTCACAGTTGCACACCTCAAATTTCCCAATAGTTCTGGGGGTTTTATGAGGGACAGCCTTAGTTTGTGACACCATATTTGCTCAATAATTATTCAAAAAGTTTGTTGAAAATGTTAGTATGATTTATCGCGGTGTACCAAATTTGTTAAAAGAATTTTTTCTTCAAACATTTCATCACCACGTGAGCATCATTAGTGACACACACCTCTGCTTTCACACCCCGGGACGGGGGTTGGTTGACACCGATGTTGTTCTCAAATTTACATTCGACAACAACAAGCCTCAGAAGTACAAAATTCAGAAACCAGTCTTTTATTCATAATATTGAATATTCAATGTCTGATACAACTCAATTAATAATGTTTTACAGCGGAAATGTAAAACCAGAATTACAATATCTAAACAGATGCAGCGGAATTTAAAATATAAATCAGAACTGAGAACAACAATCTTCATCATCAGCCCCAAAATTGAATCTGCTCTTCTTTTTCTAACTTTTCTTTCTCGTTCTTATCTGAGATGGGTTTGGTGGGTGAGTGATATGATTGTCACTCAGTAAGCAGGGGCGGGAATAACTCTCAGTTTTCGAAATCATTTTCAACAGAAACAGTAATACAGTAATATACAGAAACTCATCTTTTCAGAACAGAAACTAGAATTCAGAAATCACAGGTTTCAGAACAGAAATCAGAATTAGTAAGCACTGAACACGTTAGTGAATTTCATGGCTAAACTGATATCAGTCCCCTATATGTTCTCTCCTCTAAGGGGTGAGGCCAGAATCAGAATCAGAATCAGAATCAGAATTCAGAAATGTTCAGAATATATATTCCTACCATTAGTTCATTAGAGAGTTTCCGTGCTTCAAAATCATATATCAGAAATCAAACATACAGAAACTGAACTTAGAAACAGAAGTATCAAACGGGTTTCAAGATATTTATACACAAGCCCACTTACTGTAATTTGCTTAAAGAATTTCGGTTGAAGTCTGGAAATCTGCTTGCCTTGCTACTGGATTTTACAGCTTCGAAAATGTACTCTCTTAGCTATAATTTCAAGTGATAACTCCAGATTTTTGGTAAACCAATTCAGAGGTTTGAGGGTGATATTTATAGGTGAAATTCTGACTGTTAGCCTCCCAATTAAGGCCATAATCTGACATTAACAATCTTTATTTCGTGTTAAATGCTTCAGTTACAAGCTATTGTCTGAATTAGTAACTGTCTGCTGGGATTTCGTGTTGCTGCTGCTGGATTTTATCTGTTGTCTGCTGCTGGATTCCAATATGCTGGAAAAATACCAGCTTCTGAAATATTAGCTTCTGCTGGAATTTTTAGCTTCTGCTGAAATTTGCTAGCTGCTACTGCTGGAATTTCAGGTTCTCACATCCCTCCCTCCTTATGAGAAGTTTCGTCCTCGAAACTTGGCTATGCATGATCTTCAAAAAGATAAGGGTATTGTTCTCGCATCTTTTCTTCCAACTCCCAAGTAGCTTCTCTTTCGGTGTGATTGGACCATTGTACTTTTACATATGGAATAGTTCGTCTCCTCAGTACTTGGTCTTTGTTATCCACAATTCGAATCGGAATTTCTTCATATTTCAGCTCTTCGTTTAAATTTCCCTCAACCAACAGTGGTCCAGCTTCAAGAATATGACTAGGGTCAGAAATATATCTTCTCAGCTGCGAAACGTGGAATACATTGTGAATTCTTGACATGTCGGGTGGAAGTGCTAATCTATAAGCAAGTGTTCCCACTTTCTCGAGGATTTCAAATGGTCCGACGTATCTATGATTCAGTTTCCCAGCCTTATTGAATCGGATAACACCCTTCATGGGTGACAATTTCACATATGCCTTCTCTACAACTTCGAATTCCACGGGTCTTCTTTTAAGGTCAGCCCAGCTTTTCTGTCGATCTTGTGCAGCTTTTAATCTCTCCTTGATCACGGCAACTTTATCCACTGTTTCTTGGATCATTTCGGGTCCAACAATGGCTTTTTCCACTACCTCATTCCAATACAGTGGTGATCGACACTTTCGTCCATACAGAGCTTCGTATGGTGCCATTCCAATGCTGCTGTGGTAACTATTATTGTACGCGAACTCGATTAAGGGTAGATGTTCGCTCCAATTACCACTGAAGTCTAGAGCACATGCTCTCAGCATATCTTCTAGAGTTTGAATTGTCCTCTCTGTTTGGCCATCGGTCTGAGGATGATAGGCCGTGCTAAGAGTAATTTTGGTCCTCATAGCTTGTTGAAAGCTCTTAAAAAACGGGATGTAAACCTCGGATCTCTGTCTGACAGTATGCTAGCTGGAACTCCATGCAATCGTACGATCTCATTCATGTACAATGTGGCTAGCTTGTCCAAATTATAATTCATGCGGACAGGTAAGAAATGTGCAGATTTTGTGAGTCTATCAACGATTACCCAGATGCCGTCATGACTTTGTCTAGACTTTGGTAACCCGACAACAAAGTCCATGGAGATATGTTCCCATTTCCATTCTGGAATTTCTAGAGGTTGCAGAAGTCCTCCAGGTCTTTGGTGCTCTGCCTTGACTTGCTGGCACATGTGACACTTGGAAACAAATATTGCCACGTCTTTCTTCATTCCACTCCACCAAAAATTTTTCTTCAAATCTCTGTACATCTTGGTACTGCCAGGATGGACTGAAAATTTCGACTTATGTGCCTCAGACATTACTTCTTGTCGAAGATTATCGATGTCTGGTACGCACAATCGTCCTTTCATCCACAAGATTCCTTTGTTATCCGTCTCGAAATCTGGTGGTTTCCCTTCTTTAACTTGCTCTTTTAGTTTCACCAAAGCGGAATCTCTATCTTGACTCATCTTGATTGTCTCTCGAAGACATGATTGTGCTGAAAGTGATGTCAGGATCACCTTACTCATATTCTTTTGACTTAAAGAATCTGCTACTTTGTTGGCTTTGCCTGGATGGTAGCTTATTGTCAAGTCGTAATCCTTCATGAGTTCGATCCATCGTCTTTGTCTCATATTTAGTTTTTTTTGTGTGAACAAATATTTGAGACTTTGGTGATCGGTGAAAATCTCACACTTGGCTCCATAAAGATAATGTCTCCAAATCTTTAGTGCGAATATCACTGCAGCTAGTTCGAGATCATGCGTTGGGTAATTTTGTTCATACGGCTTCAACTGCCTTGATGCGTATGCAATCACCCTTCCCTCTTGCATGAGTACACATCCTAAACCTTCTTTAGATGCATCACTGTAGATTGTGAAGTCTTTGTCTTCCATCGGTAATACCAACACTGGCGTGGAGGTAAGTTTCTTTTTCAAAGTCTCAAAGCCTTGCTCACATTTTTCATTCCATTGAAACTTAGAGTTCTTCTGTGTGAGCTTTGTGAGGGGTATGGCTATTGAAGAGAATCCTTCAACAAATTTTCGATAATAGCCTGCTAATCCCAAGAAACTTCTAATTTCTGTCACAGTCTTTGGTCTAGGCCAATCTGAGATTGCTTCGACTTTCTTAGGGTCCACAGATACTCCTGCTGCTGATATTATGTGTCCCAAGAATGCGACGCTCTCTAGCCAGAATTCGCATTTCTTGAATTTGGCGTACAGTTCCTTTTCTCTCAGTGTCTGGAGGGTGAGACGAAGATGTTCTTTGTGGTCTTCTTCACTTGATGAATATACCAAAATATCGTCGATGAATACCACAACAAACTTGTCAAGAAATGGTTTGAACACCCTATTCATGAGATCCATGAATACTGCCGGAGCATTGGTTAAACCGAATGGCATTACCATGAACTCATAGTGTCCATATCTTGTTCTGAAGGCGGTCTTCAGGATATCGTCTGTCTTGACCTTCAGTTGGTGGTAGCCTGACCTTAAGTCAAGCTTGGAAAAGACTGAAGCTCATTTGAGTTGGTCAAACAAGTCATCTATCCTTGGAAGTGTATACTTGTTTTTTACTGTGATCTTATTCAGCTCTCTGTAATCAATACACATTCTCATGCTTCCGTCCTTCTTCTTTACAAATAGGACAAGAGCTCCCCATGGAGATGCGCTTGGTCGTATCTGCTTCTTATCCAGCAACTCTTGAAGTTGCTCTTTGAGTTCTTTCAATTCTGTTGGAGCCATTCGATACGGTGCTTTTGAGATTGGTGTAGCATTGGGCACTAAGTTAATCTCAAATTCCACTTCGCGATCGGGAAGTTCGCCAGGGAGTTTTTCAGAAAAGACATCCGGAAACTGTTGTACCACTGGAATCTCTTCTAGTGTCAGTGTGGTTCCTTCTTTCTTTACCTCGCTTAACATAGCCAGGTAAACTTCTTCTCCACTTTTCATGGCTTTCCAAGTTTGAGAAGCAGAAAGAAGAGTCTTTTGTTCTTTTGTCTTGCCATGAAATAAAAGTTTCTCTTGGTGTGGAGCTTGGATGGTTACCGTCTTTCCATGACAGTCCACTAAAGCATGATTATTGGCTAACCAATCCATCCCAAAAATTACATCGAATTCCACCATGTTTAGTTGGATTAGGTTTGCCTTGAAATTCTGATCTTCTATGAGAACACCAATATTCCGATATAGAGTGCGAGTTTCTAAAATTCGATTAGCAGGAGTTGCTACTCTATATGGTTCTTCTAAGTTATCAAGTTTAGCTCCTAACTTCTTGGAAAATATCTTAGACGTGAATGAATGCGTAGCACCACAATCAAATAACACATAAGCAGGTATATTATTGATTAGAATGGTACCAGCTACGACATCATTCGAGTTGTCAGCCTCCTCTTGGGTGATAGCATAAACTCGAGCATTTGACTTGTTCTCCTTAGGCTTGTTTGGAGTTGTTCCTCCTGCTGGTCCGTTCCTTGGGTCTGGAAGAGGACATTGAGCAATGCGATGGTCCATCTTTCCACAACGGAAACAAGCTCCAGAATTCCTGCGACATTCACCAGTGTGTGTGAATCCGCAAGTTTGGCACTTGACTCCTTCTTTGTTTGATTGAGAAGAAGTGGTTCCTTTGGATGGAGCACTGGTAAATTGGTTGCTTGAAAACCTAGGCCTCTTGAATTGCTGGCCCGATTGGTACTGGCTTGGCTGAGGATGTTTTAGTTTGTTCTCGCCTTCACGCCTCTTGATGTCATTCTCAGCCCTGATGGCGGCTCCCATCAATTCATCAAAACTATTGGGCTCGATAATAGCAAGGGCAGATTGAATACGGCTGTTCAATCCCTTCTTGAAGCGATGCATCTTCAAGGCTTCGTCTCCCATGATGGTTGGGGAGTAAGTTCCCAATGAGTGGAACTTGGATGAATACTCCACCACTGTCATGTTTGGTTCTTGAACCAAGCTTTCAAATTCTGACAGCTTTTGCACTCGAACTGCTGTTGGAAAGTACTGCCTCAGGAATGCCTCTCGGAACCTTTGCCAAGTGATAGGTCCCACCTCTAACATAGCTGGTGAGACTCCTTCCCACCATTTGGCAGCTTTATCCACAAGAAAAGGTGTAATCACATCTACTCTGATCTCTTGTGGAACCTCAAGTAATCGAAGATGATTTTCCACCTCTTTCATCCAATTCTGTCCGACCTCTGGATCGGAGCTTCCATCGAAGTTAGGGACTCTTGCTCTTCGGAGAGCCTCATAGTGCTGTTTAGTCCCATTCTGAGCAGGAGGTGGTGGCGGTGGCTGGTTAGCATTAGGATTCACTAACCCTTGTAGCGTGGTTACCACAATCGTGGCTATAGCCATCAAGTCCACCTGACTGAGGCCAACTGCTGGTGGTGGTTGTGGTGGTTGTTGCTGTGCATCCTCATCATTTCGGTTATTTTTGCGGTTGCCGTAGCGAGGATTGCGATTGTTTCTAACTGGTCGTCCGTCCATTTCCTACAATTAATAAAGTTCTAAGGTTGATGGCAGAATAGAGACTAAACAAATGAAGCACGATGATAGAGTAATTGCTCAAAGTTTAAATATGAAACCAATGGATTGAAATAAATTTTATTGATTCCTCAAGAAAGTGCAATTACAACCAAACATCGAAAATGAGAACATAAATGCAAATGAAACACGTGATATTACAAAAAAAACCACTACTGATGTTCTAATCTATCACTTATCCTAATCCCAAATCCATAAGATCTTCTTCGATTTCTTCTTCTTCTTCGGGATCCTCCTCGGGTTCATCTAGGTTAGCTATTACTGCTTGTAGATGTTCAATATGACCATGCAGAACTGCATTCTGGTCACTAAGAACTTCAACAATACTCTGCAACTAATGAATATGTGCATCAGTTTGTTCACTATACTGATTATGCTGGTGCACGAGTTGGTGATTCTGATCCTTGAGTATTTGGATCTTCTCAACTAGTGTATCACGTAACTCGATGAATTCTGCCACAGTCTCTTGGGAGGTTTCAAACTCTTCTTGAGCCTTCCTACTCTTCTCTTCTGCCTCATGCAAAGAGTGAGCATAACGTTGAACATCACACCTCAAATGTTCTGTTCGACGCTCTAACTTATCTTTGTCCAACTCTAGGCAGTAGTTATTCTCTTTGAGTTTTTCTAGCTTCCTCTCTAAGCTCTTAATGTAGCTACTTTGGTCCACCATATCCTACATCCAAAACATGAGAGCGAAGGTTCAGAAACGATATCAAGAATACAAGTCGAACTATAGACAATAATTACTGGAATGAATAGAATCAGTATGCCTATAACATTTAGTAGAAGAAAATGGCTCAAAAAATTTTTGGTCTCAGAATGACGTGAAAAATTTACTAAAAATCCTTCACATCAAGAACATGAATGGTACCAAGTTTGGTGCAAAAATACTAAGTCATTTGAAAATGAAAATTCCTCAGAGTTTCAAAATTTTGAAAATTTTTACGGAAATGATGATATCACTATCTTAAAGAAGGATTTTGGGGTTCGTCGGCGGTGTCAGAACAATTGATTGTTCTAGGTTAGGTTCTCCTCGTCGAGAGCTTTCCAACGCCTACTCTTAATAGTAAAAATTCCTTCTGGATCAAAAGTTATGCCGTTTGAAGTTTGCGCGAAAAACACCTCAACTTCCATGTCATTAACAAAGTCTACTGCATTCGTTTGCTGGAGTGCACTGTCTACTGAAATTATGCAGCTACTGCAATCAATCTGCTGCTTTTCCAGCACTGTCAAAACCAGTCTGCTGCATTCCGAGTCTACTGACTCAGTCTTCTGCATTCAGACCTACTGATTTCGTCTACTGGTTCTGGTTTCGGGCTACTGGTTTTGGGTCTACTGATTTCCATCTACTGGTTCTGGTTTCAGATCTACTGGTTTACTGATTTGTTTCCCTACTGATTTTCCTACTGTACGTATTCAGTCTATCATTTCAGTGGTCTATTTCAGTAGCTTATTTTCAGTAGTCTATTACAGTAGCTTATTATCAGTAACTTTCAGAACTTATTTTCAGAAGTCTATAAGAACTTATTATTTCTAGTTCCTCCTCCCCAGATTATGAAACATGGTTTCGCTCTGATACCACTTCAATGTCACGCTTCGGGACGGGGGTTGGTTGACACCGGTGTTGTTCTCAAATTTACATTCGACAACAACAAGCCTCAGAAGTACAAAATTCAGAAACCAGTCTTTTATTCATAATACTGAATATTCAATGTCTGATACAACTCAATTAATAATGTTTTACAGCGGAAATGTAAAACCAGAATTACAATATCTAAACAAATGCAGCGGAATTTAAAATATAAATCAAAACTAAGAACAACAATCTTCATCACCAGCCCCAAAATTGAATCTGCTCTTCTTCTTCTAACTTTTCTTTCTCGTTCTTATCTGAGATGGGTTTGGTGGGTGAGTGATATGATTGTCACTCAGTAAGCAGGGGCGGGAATAACTCTCGGTTTTCGAAATCATTTTCAACAGAAACAGTAATACAATAATATACAGAAACTCATCTTTTCAGAACAGAAACTAGAATTCAAAAATCACAGGTTTTAGAACAGAAATCAGAATTAGTAAGCACTGAACACGTTAGTGAATTTCATGGCTAAACTGATATCAGTCCCCTATATGTTCTCTCCTCTAAGGGGTGAGGCCAGAATCAGAATCAGAATCAGAATTCAGAAATGTTCAGAATATATATTCCTACCATTAGTTCACTAGGGAGTTTCCGTGCTTCAAAATCATATATCAGAAATCAAACATACAGAAACTGAACTTAGAAACAGAAGTATCAAACGGGTTTCAAGATATTTATACATAAGCCCACTTACTGTAATTTTCTTAAAGAATTTCGGTTGAAGTCTGGAAATCTGCTTGCCTTGCTACTGGATTTTACAGCTTCGAAAATGTACTCTTTTAGCTCTAATTTCAAGTGATAACTCCAGATTTTTGGTAAACCAATTTAGAGGTTTGAGGGTGATATTTATAGGTGAAATTCTAACTGTTAGCCTCCCAATTAAGGCCATAATCTGACATTAACAATCTTTTTTTCGTGTTAAATGCTTCAGTTACAAGCTATGGTCTGAATTAATAACTGTCTGCTGGGATTTCGTGCTGCTGCTGCTGGATTCCAATCTGCTGGAAAAATACCAGCTTCTGAAATATTAGCTTCTGCTGGAATTTTTAGCTTCTGCTGAAATTTGCTAGCTGCTGCTGCTGCTGCTGCTACTGCTGGAATTTCAGGTTCTCACATCTGCCTCTACCCATTTAGACATATAATCAACCGCAATCAAAATATATTTTTCATAAAAGACGTGGGAAATGGTCCCATAAAGTCAACATCTCATATATCAAACACCTCACACTCAATAATATTATTCAATGGTATTTCATTACAGTTAGAGATGTTACATGTGCACTGATATTTATCACAAACAAGAACATATGCACGAGCATCTTTAAAAATATTAGGCCAATAAAAACCACAATCAAGTATCTTTCTCGTTGTTCTTGTTTCTCTAAAATGTCCACTACCTCATAATCATGATAGTGATTCAGAATTTTTCCAATCTCTTCATATGCCACACATTTCTTTATCATCGAATTTTCACAGATCTTAAACAAAAATGGTTCCTCCCAAAAATAGTATTTCACGTTTGAAAAGAATTTCTTTCGTTGATGAAATGATAATTTTGGTGGAAGGGTGCTGTAACAAGAAAGTTTGGGAAATTCGCATACCAAAGACAATTTTTCAGCTCAAATAACTGTTCGTTAGGAATCCAATCATAAATATCATTATCCATTCATTCATTACTAAAGTGTTCAAGCCTACACAAATTATCTATCACTACATTCTCGAAACCTTTTTTATCTTTAATTTTAAGTTCAAACTCTTCCAACATTAAAATCATCCTAATTAATATTGGCTTTTTCTCTTTCTTAACAAGAAAATATTTCAATTCATGAGTGTGATCAGCATACAAAGTGACTTTAGATAAAACAAGATATGAATGAAACTTATCAAATGAAAATATTATATCAAGTAGCTTTTTCAATAGAAGCATAATTTAATTGAGCATCATTCAACATCTTATTTGCATAGTATATAGTATGAAATACCTTTTTTTTTTTAACCCTAAAATGACACCAATTGTATTGTCACTCGCATCACACATTACATCAAAAGGTAGATCCCAATAAGGAGCATCCAAAAAAGGTGTAGTCATCCGTATCTCCTTCAATGTTTCAAATGCATGCATACAATCAAAATTAAAATGAAAAAGCACATATTTTATCAATAAAGATTATATAGGTTTAACGATTTTTTAAAAATATTTAATGAAGCGCCGGTAAAAATCGGTGTGCCATAAAAAAGTTTAAATCCCTTTATTGACGTTGGAGGAGGAATGTTATTGATAACCTCCACTCTGGTCTTATCCATCTCAATTCCTTAATAAGAGATCTAATGCCCCAACAAAATTCTTTCTTGAACCATAAATTGACACTTCTCTTAATTCAACACCAAATTCATCTCCTCACATCTCAGCAATACCGTGTTCAAATTTTTCAAAAACTCGTCAAGAGAAGATACAAATATAGAAAAATCATCCATAAACACTTCTAAAAAAATTTCAATCTTATCGTGGAAAATAGCGGTCATGCATCTTTGAAAAGTAAAAGGTGCATTACACTGTTGGATCTCGATTTTCTACACGCCCAAACGCAGCGGAAGTTTTAAAATTTTAATTTATTTTGACAATCAAAATATGTTTTGCTTTGGGCGTTCGTATGATTTTAACATAAACATTCATAGGATGTTTAAAAGTTATACCTTTGGCGAATAAATCACGTGGCTCCAACTACGCAGGTATTAGCGGACGTAGCTCTTGTTGTAAATCCCTACGAACTTTCTTCGATCTCCTAATCTGGTTCACGACTGGAATATTTGTTCCTTTTCTAAATTGCACTAGAAATTTAGAAAAACTTTTGCGTAGAGATGGAACACGAAGAAGAAATTGACTCAACACAATAAGCCCAATTTTTCTGGGTTTTTGAGAGAGATTTTCGAGAGCAGCCTTTTGTTTTGAAATTCCAAATTGCCGAAACCTAATGAATCGCTTCTTTTATATCTTGGATGTCTTTCACGTAAATAAGGATCAAATCCTTATTATCTTTTTCTAATATTTAATTAAGTTAATTAAGTTAATTAAATATTCCAAAATTGCATCCCATATCTTGGCCATTCTCGATGCATGCCTTTTTATTAGAATAAAAAAAAATATTTTAATTATATTTATAATCTTTCTTTTCACTTAATTAATCCAATTAATTAAGTTAACTAAAGATTCTAAATCCATGACATATTAAATGTAATCGCGAATATTAATACATATATTTTGAGAATATCATGCATTAATATTATTTTGCTTTGTATGCAAGTTTCTAAAATTATGGTATCATGAATATTTCATAAATCAATACCATATTTTATAAAACTTAATGGGTTATATTTTAACTCATTAAAATATAATACAATTATTAAATCCCGTTTGAACTTTAATAAAATAGCATGATGGGCTTATACTCTTACAAGCCCATTATCCATGCTCTCATTACATTAATCCAATCATAATCCCGATCGATGATCCAATATCATCGATGTGACAATTTCAACTTATTGTTATTATGATGCATACTTTAATTTGGAGATCACCAATGTCTAAATAAGGCATGTGTATTCATTTGACTGTCTTAACAGTCATGCTCTCAAAATTTCTATAAGCTTTTATAAACTTTATTTATAAGCTTATCGATTGATCATATCAAACTTATTTCTTATAAATTCAACTCATTGAATTTATTATCTCAACGGGAACAAATAAACCAGTGCTTGTGTGACCCTCAATGGTTCAGGGATACAGCTAGCCGTGGGTTCACAACTCTTTGTGATTCAGGACATATTCCTTTATTCGGGCTTACCCTAGTTAGCCCCATTCTTTTCATCAACACCTTGATCAAGAATGTCAGAACTCATTTCTGATTGCACCCATCGGATCATGGTAAGAGCGTCTAGTAGCATCGCCCCATGATCCCCTAGGTATCACTGATAGTGCCTGCAAGAACCAGTCGATTATGATTAACGCACAGTACGGTCCATTCATCTCATATATCCCGATCGAATTTGCAACCATTGGTTCATCGAGGGTTGCATAATAATTCGATAACTATGTGATAACTATAATAGTGGCATCGCGTGTACTATTTGGAGAACTCCTTCTCCAACGTACATCTCGTACTCTGGCCAGAGATTCCATGCACTATTATTTCATTAGGTCACATAGGATATCCACACTCGTAGGTGAGCGGTGAATCCCCAACTACAATGCACTAGCTCCTACATGTGTCGCAACTGTACCCAACCTCGCCACCTGATGACTCTCCTGGAGCCGGTAAACGAGTAAAAGCACAGCCCTAGCATATAGAGCCTCAGTGTTGTCCCGGGTCGTAAGGACTAATGGTGTACAATCATAACCACGGACTTATCCTCTCGATGAATGATAACCACTTGGAAAGTCCGAGGGAGGGTTGTTCGGTATAATCATCATATGACTACCCATCTGCATGTTTGGACATCTCCATGCCCTTACCAAAAAACGCAGTACACAACATCACAGATGCTAGTCTCGAGCTCAAGCGACCTTTATCCCTGTTTTAGGCGGCTGAATCGACTAGGAACGAATTTAGAATATGCAGTGTTTACAAATGAATTTCAACATCGAATTACGATTCATTTGTATTAAAGCATAATTAAGGACTTTATCTATGCTGTTTGCATGGGTATACAGATAAAGTATAACAAGACCATAAAAGTTAAATTATTTTAAAATAAAGATTGTTTATTTCACTTGAGTCAATAAATTCCCTAGCCAACCGTTGGCTTGCAGGGCATCTACTCTAACATACACAACATAAAGAGAATGTATTTAAATGCAAAAGTACCATAAGAACAAGTGAAAATAGTTTGATCTTAGTCCTCAGGTGCAATTATGATTTGATTATATCCTGAATACCCATATAAAAAGTAACAAAACTCACCACCAACCATCTCTCAAGCATTTGATCAACAAAGGGAAGGTGAAAGTGATCTTTATGGGTTGCATCATTCAGTTCCATATGATTAATGCACACACCAACCCGTAACAGTACTGTGGTGTTTAGCTTAGAATTTAGAGTTTGTGATTGATATAAATATTACAGCATATACTAATTATATGATTGAGTATCGTTTTTATTATAATAACAAAATTCCTTTAATAAATTACTAACAACAAATTTACAATATATTATTTCGTGTGTATCTATTTCTATACATGTATATATTGTATGTATTTGTATATTATTAATATATATATTTAAATACGGAGAGAAATACATTTTGGTCATTTCACTTTTAATCGTATTATCTCATACATTTCACTTTTAATCGTGTTATCTCAAAATTTTCATTTTTCATGCTCTAACTTGTAATTTTTTTCGATTTCTGTCTTTTTTTGGTTGGGCCATCGAAAAATGTTTAATTGTCAACCGAATGTATTGACATGAAATTTAAAATCGGGGATCTTGTTTTTTTCCTTTCAAAATAGCATACGTTGCTTAATCTTTATTCCACAAAGTTTTAAAAATTAAAATCTAAATACATTGTTTGGTATTCGAGCGAAGGACCTCTCAATCGAGTGAGTAGCAATTAACCACTAAACCGATCACTGAAAAAAAAAATTGTGCACATTACATGACAAAAAAGTAATTACCACTTTAAAATGTATATATCACTTTAAATGCGTGTGTGTGGCAGTGAAGGACGAGTTTAGTATGAGTACTCTGCAAGGTGTCAGGCCCTCCCGACTAATTCACAGTACGTTGCCACAGCCACACCAATACTTTTCTATCTGTCCTCCTTGTACAGTGTGTGTATATAAAATTAAAGATTGGCATGCAGCAGTGCTTTCGGAGCAAGAAAGAATATGGGTACTGAAAAGATTTCCTTCAGGTTTTCTCTTACTTTTCTTCGTGCTCCTCACTTCTGGTAAGTATATAGAATCTACAACATTAAGAAACAATATGGGTACTAAATTCTTTACTCAGGGTGGAGCAAGGGCTTGTATAATTTTCTTCTCCTTTTTGCATGAACTTGCATTTCGATTAATTAAAATCTTGCAGAAGACAAATATTCGGGGTTGGTGATCAATGTGAAAAGGGTAGCGGCAACAGTTTGCGTGTCACAGAGCCGTGGGTTTGCTGGTCCGTGCGGGAGCAGCCGTAACTGTCTGCAGGCCTGCATCAATGAAGGCTTCCTAAGCGGCCGCTGCCGAAGATTAAACAGGCGTTGCTATTGCGTCAGGCCTTGTGCCTAGTTCTCCACTGATAATTAATACATAGAAATAAATTAATAAAATATTATATATGTGCGAGTAGATGCATGTGTGATATATACAACCTCTCCTTGTGCATGTACTGCACGTTGTAGAAAGACTAAAACCTACGAGAGAGGATCGAGTACGTACAAGGTTGTATTATAATTACTTGTAATTAAGAAAAACAGGTTTATTTTACCTTGGGTTACAAAAAGAAAAATTGCAATTAAATTCGCAGGTTAATTTATGTGTAAGAGCTACGTACGTACTAATCTTGAATATAATTCCAACGTAAATTATAATTCCAACGTAAATTATGTTCCATCTTTGCATGGCTTTTTTCCCATTATAAAAGCAACTGCAAAGTTTCAATTCATGCAATCTGAAATTGACAAACAAGTCACAGTGAATATGGTCTCAAAGCAACCGGATCAGCTTCTTCTACAACGATTTATATTAAATACGCCGTATTTAATTACTACAATTTATTAAAGTAGCGGTATGAGCGTAGAATTTATAAATAAAATTGTAATAAATGAGTAAACGTACATTTTATAAAGCTCTAATAATCAATTTACTACAAAGTTAAACGTCCATTCTTTGTAATTTAGCGATTAAAATTTAATGGCATTTTCAGTAATCAAAAAATTCATATCCAAAAGTAACGCATGCATAATTCTATTAAATAAATACAAAAAAAAAGCATGTATCAGAATTCAACAATTATATTTAGGTCAGGTGTCATTGCTGATATTTAAGAATTTGGGTAGGTCTTTTGTGATACGGTCTCACGAATCTTTATCTGTGAGACTGGTCAACCCTACAGATATTCACAATAAAAAGTAATAAAATTAGCATCAAAAGTAATACTTTTTCATGGATTAAGAGATTCGTCTCACAAAATACGACCCGTGAGACCGTCTCACACAAGTTTTTGCCCTAAAAATTTTGCATTGTTTACAAATGTAGAATAGACTGCAATAATTCCATAACGCTTTTAAATAATAATCAGAAAAGGATTTGAAGTGGTATGTGACATTGTGAGTCTATTTAAGCAGCCCATATTTTGACTTCTGAAAAAGAAATAATTTGGAAGAGATATATATGAATACAATTAGATCCAGTTTGGACTCATGTTTCTCGCCTTTCTTTCTTGTAAGTTTAGTGATTAAAAAAGAACATGACCTAACACAACAACAAAAGAACAAGGGTGATTTTTTGCCTCTATCTGATCTGTAAATTTTTAAAGCTTGCATGTATATGTTTAATTTATCTAAACGAAAAAAGGGATATATAATATTCATATATATTTTAAAAAGGATTTTGATTGGCTCATCGTGTACATTTTACATAATTAAAAAATGGGTTATTTTTTTAGCCCTGATCAACATTTTTTTAAACAAATGATCCTCGTTTTTAAAAAAAATAGTTGATCAAGGTTATTTTACAAATTTCTCCTATACATAATACGATAGTAGAAGATTCTACAAACAATATAAGTTCTTCCTTGTGACGAAGTGTGTTTTAAAATACTACTACTTTAATATTTGCGAAAGATGTAAAAATATTTCTTATTTAATAATTTATTATAAACATAAAATCTAAAACAAAATAACGGTCACCCTCGTAAGCCTAATGACTCAACAAGCATACACCGTGAATAGCAAGTAATACGCAATAAAATTCATACAATTTTAACATAGTTCGTACGTAGCATAATATAAACATAAATACTTATAACGAGACTTTCCTCCATAAATATTTTCTTAAAATCATATTTTCATGCTCCTCGTAGTAATCGTCATCGTAAATCATTTTGTGTAGAGTTTTGTTCAATGCAAGTGGCCCATAACATAAATTGTTTGATCAAACTAAATCTCACTATTGGGCCGGCAGAGATCACCACAGCCCTTGGACTGGATGTTCGCTCCCTAACATAACATAATTCCTCCGAAAAGGTCGGAGAGGTCCCCGGACAGTTCTCCGAGTTCCAAACCCGTAACATAATCTGTTCACAAGACAAATCGCATACTTCAAAAATAATTATTTTGCATGTTATACATAATTGCGAACATCGTGAGCCTCGTTGGATCGCCCCCGGACATGCTGCCATAACATCCTAAAATTTATACCCAAAACAGCCCTTAAGATGCATCGGACACATACGACTCCTAAATTAAATAGAACTACTTAGGACGTACCAATCTTCTCGGGACTCGACCCATACATAAAACACATCCTAACTTACTGCCCAAGGCCCTAAACCAGCCCCGATTCATAACCAAACATTGTATGCTTAACGATCAATATATACACAAGCTGTCCGAAGAGTGACGCTATGGCACTTATGCGTTCCGTACGACTTCCTATCGATTCTAACTGTAAACAAACCCTATACTCGGCCCTTAGGCATAGCTTACGATCCTGGTCCACCCCCTTCGAGCCCTTAACACACCACATCCCCTTAAACAACACAAAACCATGAGTCGCATAAGCCCAACGCGCACAAGCTGATGTTCATGACTCCAGCAGCTATTTCCACCCAACCAAACCCTAACCAACTCATATCAGGCCTGCCCCGAAACCTTAAGACCTCGTCTAGACCCCAGCCACACACCTTGGTCCAGCCTTCAAGCAACCCGACGTGAAACCTGCAAGCCTACCTGTAGTGCCCAAATTCAGTACACGTATAACCCATGCATTTATTTAATTATTAAAGCATATAATTAATTTTAAAAGGATTCTTAGCGAAGCATGATTTATTTAAATACATTATTTTAAATTATTCATGTTATGTGATGCACGTTAAAATGTTCTTCGAGTTTCATGTTCAGGCGATTATTCGAGGCTGGATCGAGGAAAAGACCGGTGACGATTTTTGGGCAATTTCAAAATATGGTATTTTATTTTAAGTTAAGGATGGGCATTTTAAATAATTTATTTAGTTTTAGCATTTTAAAGCCTTATTTATGTATTTAGTAATTTAAGAGTTTAGAACTTTTAAAATTAGTGTGTAATTATTTTAAATGAGTAGTTTGATTAAATTAGTGTGTTAACCTTTAATTAGTATTTTAATTAGTTAATTTAGCACTAATTTCTCCTAATTAAAAACCCACCCACACGTTACACACACTCACACACACTTACATGTTTTTACACACACTAAAACACACAACACACCCTACACATCTCATTTTCAGATTTTTAAAAGTGAGAAAAACCTAGGGTTCTTCCACTTTCAGCAGCCGCCCCTACCCCTCTGATTTTCCAGCGTATTTTCGTGTGTTTTCTTCAAAGATTTTAGCGCCACGATCTCCCCGGATCAACCTCGCATCTCTCCCCGCTTCGGTATTGTCGTTACGGTATTTTTGAATATCAAAGGCACGTATATTCTGTTCTTTCTGCATCGATCTCGTCATATTATGTGTTGTGTTAATTTTTATGCGTAAAAATTCATGTGTTACATTCGTCGTTTGAGCGGAAAATGGTTCGGATCAGTTTTGAAATAATTTTTAGATCTGAAAACTCGTTTTTGCTGTCTTTTTAAATACTGCGATTTTTCGGTCGTGATTCTGAGAAAACTTTCAACACGAAAATTGTAGAAATTTTCGATGCCTTAGATTTGACAGTAAATTCGAAATATTTGGATAAAAATTGAGTGAGTTATGGTGTTTTTCGTGGGGCTGCTCAAACTGCATTTTTCAGAAAATATGTGTTGATGTGTTCTTGAGATTTTATTGTTGCAGGTTTTGTTGGGGATTGACGGGTGATCGTTGCTGCGTCTAGGTATGCTTAGTATGATGTTGGGTTGTTATTTGATATGTCGTTTAGTGTCGATAGGCAATCGAGTACCTTAAAAGTCGTAGGAAACGTTTCGATGTCAATTGCCACGTTTTTGAATGATATGCGTCGTAAGGTGAACATCGTTGCTTTGGGAGTTTGTACGAATTGGTTTGGTGTTATGGCATGCTAGGATGGGTCTCGGGGTGTCGGTTCATGGTCCGTACAATCGAGTCTAGAATGACAAACATTGCGTGTTCAGAATTTTCGTGAGTTTCCAATTACCGCAGGTACACGGACCCTTACACGGGGCCCGTGCCTTTGCTCTCTTCGAAGTGTCAAATTCCCGAAGTACACGGACCCCTAGACGGACCCTAGCACGGGGTCCGTGTCCCTTCTTCTTCCCGAGTCCTTCCTTTTGCGCACACACACGGACCCCCACACGGAGCAGAGCACGGGGTCCGTGCCTCCCCTTTTCCCCAAGACACACTTCACCGCATGGACACGGACCCGGAGCCGGACCTGGGCACGGGGTCCGTGTGCTTGTTATTTTGGGAAATATTTTTAGTATACTTTGGGGTTGGTGTCATGGTTTAGTTCAACAATTTACAAGGTCGAGACATGGGAACTTTAGAATGTCCTAAGGAAGTGATTGAGCTCGTAAGTAAGTGATATTTACGTCTAAGTTATGCAAGTTAAGCATGTCTATTCATGATTAGTATGTACAGCGACGGCCCCGATCGAAGTCCAACGAATCCCTCAACGCCAAGTAAGTATGTTCGACGTGCAAAGAAAATATTTTAAATTTTTGAGATATGCTAAATGTCTTGTGACTAATTTATGAATGGGTTTGGAAGTCGGTGAACGTGGCCGAGGACCTCTCCACCCCGTTAAATCATGAACGGGTTTAGATCGTGATTGGAAAGCGTTAAATCATGAACGTGGACCAATCAGCCCGTTAAATTATGAACGGGGATCTTATGTATGTGGCAGTGGATACGTCTCTGTCAGCCCAGTACTGTGGTTTAGTCTGATCAGGCGATTATGTTATGGGTCACTTGCTTTGAAACATTCTCTACGCAAAATTATGAAGTCTATGTATGTTCAAATATGTGCAAGTATGCAAGCATGTTTATGAAAATTTTTCACGTTATGGCACGTCTATGTTATGTATGTATGTTCAAGTTTATGGCAAGTTCAAGTTTCATGTATGTACGTCCTATTTTAAAGTTGCATGTGGTTTTTATTACGTATTATTCGTTACTTCCAGTTTATATGGGTTGAGTCTTTAGACTCACTAGACTTGATCGATGCAGGTGAGGATGTTTATGAGGAGACAGGAGGTGGGGACCAAGGAGCAGGCTTAGACTGAGCGGGAGGCTAAACCCGAGGAGTGCCATGTTTTTTAAGTCTTTTTGAAAATGTTCAAACACTTTTGTCAAACTTTATTTTAGATCTTTCGTTGCGACAAGATGAGACGTACAGTATTCTTATCGAATTTTGGACGTTCATGTCTTATTTAAGAAAATTTTAATTTCTTCCGCAAATTTTAAGTAGTAAAAGCACGGTACGTTACACTACCCATATGCATGTGCAGCTGCGTTGTTTCGTTTCCTACTGTCCAACAGCTTCTCGACCCCTCTCAGATCACTTAACGACATCTAAACATCCTAAAACATATTCATAGGTAGCAGCAAGCCATAGGTACTGCCCAACAAAGGCGACGATCAAACTCGAATAAAACGTAAAAGTTCATGTGTATCTCGTATCGAAATGAGTTTAATAGCGTTCTAGCATGCATATAATCAAACTATTAAGATCGGTTTGAAGGGTCAAAGTGTTTAGAAGGGGGATTGAATAAAAACTTTAGAATTTTTGACTCTTTTTCGATAATGGTGAATCAGTTTAGTGATAAACTGAATTCGGGAATCTTGTTGTCGGTATCAGCCAGTTAACTAGTGCGGGAATAAATTAAATGATAGATTGAATACTCAACGTGTTGGATCGGGAAAATCCTCTAAAAATGTTGATGAGCTGCAATAGCTCGTATTCTAAGAAAATATACACCGATGAATTAGATCGAGTTTGATATTAAACCAGGCGGAAAACATTCGAAATAATCCTTCGTTAAGAAACACTGATAAATTTTTTATCTTGTGTAACTGAATGACGAAGTAATTAGGGATCAGTTATGGACAGAACTGAACTGATATCAGCTGAACTGATCAAATCAGTTAAGAACAAATACAAGCAGTTAAACAGAAATAACACAAGATATGTTTATAGATGTTCGGAGACTTCAACTGCTCCTACATCACCCCTTCTACCACCTTGGGTAAGATCCACTAGAAGACTTTGATTAATTATATCAAGTGTAACAACCCACCCAGCTTAGGACTTACCCACTGCCTAACTGAACTCCTAGTCTAGGCTGAAGGCATCACCTTCCAACCAACACTTCTTTAATGTCTATGTGAGAAAGACTACATACACATGTTTTACGTCATTGTGCAAGACGGAATTTGAGTGGTGGTGTGTGTGTGTGTGAGAACTGATCTATGTGAACTACCCGAAAGTGTTCTCACACACTGAGAGAAATATGCTTATAATTTAAGCTGATAACACGTTGAAGTGTTCCTTCAGAAAACAGGGCTGATTGCTTCTTCAAAGCTGATATGCAATAAGCGTGTCCTCTCTGTATTTTCCATCAACTCTCATCATCGTCTTAACTAAACGTCGGATTTTATTATAGGCGTTTGGCTGAACGTACAGTGAGACTCATTGAATGAATCCGTAGCAGTTTGAATTTGTTCCCCCAAATAGATATATGGAACATTTGGCTTTAAGTGCTGCTGCAACGTCTCTTATTGTACTATGATCGTACAATAGCTTTTGTACCTTTGTGCACAGCTGAATTAAGCTTGTCGTATCTGCAAATTGGTTCGCTCCTAATTGATGTTCTGAACTGGTCAATTGAACTGGTCTTGAATTGGTGAGGTGAAATCAGTTGACTTGTCAGCTGAACTGATTTCACTGATTCAGTTGAACTGGTCTTGATACTTCAGTTGTACTGGTTCAGTTCGATCAATCAGTTGGCACTTTTCAGTTTACGTCTTCGATAGCTTCAGTTTTAGGCTCGGTAACTGATCAGTTCGATCAGTTACAACATCTGCACACTCGGTAAATCATTAGAAACATAATAACAAGTTTTGTTAACATCAAAAACATCATGTTCCAACAATCTCCCCATTTTTTATGATCACAAAACTTGAACAGTTAAAGTGATTTAAAATACAATTTTAATAGTTAATAAATCTCTCCCTTTGTGAGAATCAAAAACGATTAAAAACAATTTTTCAGTTCAAGAGATAACAAATTTAAAAGCAGTTTTAAAGAAAAAGCTCCCCCTCAAGAACTGAATAAAACTCCTTCTCAAAAAAAATATAATCGTTTGCGCAATTTATAAGGAGTTTAAGCAATAAATACTCAAGCAGTTAAGGCAACATATAAACTGGAAAAATCAGTTCAGTTACATGCAAACTAAATGGATACATATGATGTTAATTTAATCCAATACGCGTCCCTTGTATTAATATAAAGCACACCATCTTATGTAAGGGAATTGCTACTACACTTAGCAAATATCAAATAACATCAAGTATCAGTCAATTTATATAAAATAAAACTGAGTGTACCAACAATTGATCGCCTAGAATGCTTAGAATGCTGCA
The DNA here is from genome assembly GCF_025594145.1 of Primulina tabacum. NCBI lineage: Eukaryota > Viridiplantae > Streptophyta > Magnoliopsida > Lamiales > Gesneriaceae > Primulina > Primulina tabacum. Next base: position 44,766,289 of record NC_134551.1, read on the forward strand.
TCGATTTTGAGTTTCTTTTGCCATAAGAACAACTAATTGCCTTGGAGTTGATCTCTGTGCTGACTAACTGGTCTAGCTGATGCAAACTGAACTCAACTGATGCTGAACCGCATTGATCATCTACTCTGATCTGATATGGCAATGAAGCGGCGGTACTTATGATGATTAAGCTCCACTTAACTCATCAGTTTCAGCTGGTAGTTGGCTTTCGTCTGTTGATCAGTTTAACTGCTAAGATGGCAACTAAAATCTTGTTCGCTGGTCAATTTAGTTATCCTGCTGTCAGTTGAACTCAAAAATCTTGCACAACATCTAAATTAAGAGTTTTAAAATTTAGGTTAATTAATCAAGTTTTTTAATTACTAATTAAGCAATCCAACTTTTAAAATTAAGAGTTCTAAAATTCCTAAATTTTGCTCATAATTAAGTACTACCTAATTTAATTAACTAAGTCATAAAAATAATTATTAAAATATTATATTTCGAGTGGACGTATTTAAATTCCTAATTTTTGGAACTTGCTAATTAAAATATTTTAACATACTTTTATTTCACTCGATAAATTAAATATAGCCCTTAAATGCTAAAATTTGTAATTCCTATAAATACTTAATTTCTCGACTTAAAATAAAAATATAACTTAAATTTTTAACACCTCAATCGTATCTGGTCTCCTTCCCAGTTCGACATTGAATATTCACCTGAAAACTAAAACTTGACAAAATATTTTAAATTTCATAATATATATATATATATATATATATATTGAAAATAATTTATCACATAGAACTCTTAAATTATTAATTAAATAAATAAATTATTTCAATAATGTATAAAGTTTGCACATACTGGTTATTGGGCAGTACACTTCCGGTGTAGCTCCATCCCTAGGATAATAAATAAGTTGCGAACACCCCACCCTGAAACAAGGTGGGAATCGTCCTTCCGACAGTTATGAAAAACTTCCCTTTGTAGCATATCCCGAAACCCATTTAAGGGTGGACTCAGGAGTTGTGGCAAGGTGAGGATGGCTGGCATGATCAGAGATACACTTTTATATATGATTTTTTTTTTTAATTACGAATTGAGGGTTGTTTTCTTTCATTTTTTTCCACTTTTGTTTCGTGTTTTGTTGCTAAATTCCAGTTGTAAAATGTTATCGATTTTTTTTCACTTTTTCTATATTGTTTCTTTTTTTTGTAAATAATATTTGCTTCACAAATTGTAAATTTCCATTTTTATGTTTCCAAATTTCTATGCGTGATGGGCTTTTTCCCGACTTTAGTTATGCTTTTTTTTCCTTATTTTTTTCAGTTTTGTCTTCGTTGCTTCATAATTTTGTTCATATTTCATTGTGGTATTCTCATTATTGTAAATTAAAGATTAATTGTAGATTAATAATTTATATATTAAGATTTACATATTTTTCTCATAGCAACAGAAAACTCTTTTTATCGTTTTAAATTGGAGATTATTCATTTGTATATTTAGTTTTTATTAGTTAATGTTCACATGTAATCAGTGATATTCATATACTCCTGCCTAATCTTTACTTTGATTCTAACCTTATTAAAAATTAATAAAAGAAATAGGGGAAACAATATTGAAGGGTGATGGAGATAAAGTTTGCATTGTCAAATTTGTCCAAAGCTTTCGAATCTTACGAGTTTCATAGTGAAAATATTAAAGATCCTGTAAGCTAGAAACTTTTTGAAACTACAATGAACGTGTATCTTGTTTATGATTTTAACTGTTATGTTATTTTATTTTTCGTTAAGAAAAATCTAATCGGGTGTCACTTGGGCTGAAGTCCTTTTAACATCTTGGGACACCAACTAGTGGTGTTCCATCATATATGCTCACCTCCCAAGTTAGAAAACTGTGTGTCTTTTAATTCCACCTCACCGATGGCTCCAACATGCCTTTGCGAGTGTCTGAGTGTTTATCAGTATGTGTGCAGCTATGCAAGAAATGACATTTCTGGCCGAAGCATCAGTATGCCAGACCAGAAGCAACCTGTTCGTAGGTTTCTGTTTCAGCAGTAAAAATTTCGCCACAATTTATGAGGAGGAGGTTCTAAACGGCAAGTGCAAAGGCTTTTTCCGACACTGCGATTGTTTTAGGTGGTGGCAACGGAGATACTCCACCAGGTGGTGACTATCAACCGAGGGTCCACCGGACAGCCCACCTGGTGGTGACGGCGCATATGATGAAGACCCATCGGGGACTCTTCTGGTGGCCCGCAGGACAACCCTTCTGAACGACCCACCGAACACTTTCAACGTGGGGAACTGATGATGTAGGAACTATTTGTCTAGTTAGCATTTTCATAGAAATATGTCACGTAAAGAAATGATTCTGAAAGTAATGTAATAACAGTTGTCTGGTATTAAATGGAATAGACATATTAAATATATAATTAACTTGCAAAGGATGAGACCATGGGTTGTCATTATATTTCCATTTTCATAAAAAATTAGGCTTTAACATGAATTAAAGCATTTCTAAATTGTGTTTTAATCGATCTTGAGATGTCATAAATAAGTCAAGAGTCCGAGAAACCAATGTGCTATTGTCATCATAATCAACCCAAATTTAATAAAAATTGATAGCACCACTGAACAAAAACTAAAATTTTCACAAAAAACCACTTTTTTACTTGATGAATACATAAATTACCAGTATTATTTTAAGAGAGATCCTTAATTATAACCAACAATTGGTTACTTTATGTTTCCAATCAACTATCCCCGAATACCACCAATGTGTGAAACTTCTGCATCTCACGAAAAGCGTAATAATTGAAATAATTCAGAGTTTTAGCATTCAAGGTAATAAATAGCCTTGTATGTGGATTCTCCCCTTCGTGCTCTTGTTATCGTACAAAGAAATTGCTAAAATAAAGTCAGAGAACCAATAATTTCAAACCATATTGTTGGTCTCAAGTGCAACAACTTAAAATAATAAATATGAAAATAAAAAATAAATTGAACATCAAGATTTACATCTAAAACCCCTAAAAATTATTAAGATAAAACCTCAGGGAAGATGAAAAAAATTCCACCATAATATTTTATTGTACACAAACCATTTTGAAATAGAACATACACTTTCTTAATACAGTTGAACAAACACATCACAAATATTATAAAACTAAGCATTCAAATAATATAACATGAGAGAAAGCACTCGATGAAAGGATCATTTCTGAATGAAAAAGATGGAGTTCTATTTATAGAACTTTTCGTCCGTGTGAAAACAAATATAAAATACGCGTCTTCCGTCTAACATTTCTTCTATCTTTCGTTTTATTCAACAAAACCACTTACTACCTAGTATCTTATCTGCCACCAAACATTCTTCTGCCAACACATACACCCCATCATCCGCCTGCTATCCATCTCCAAAAGACAGTTTCTAATGATTCTTGGTTGAGGCGAACAATTTCTTGTTCTCCGGTTTATGTTTATGCATATACTTCTATGTTCAACTATTATAGAGCAATTAGGTTAAATGGAGCCAGAGCTCGAGTATTGATTTTCCAAATAGGCTCGATTGTGTTCCAATGCTTCATTTGTTTACCTAGGCTTCCTGATTCCTGAGCTCAATCCGCCAACTGGTTGTCCTAATCCCCCAAGAGTGCCTTCTTTCACACCTACCCAGTTGGTCTCCTGGTCCAGTATCCTCTATATTTTGCCATCCTTTTAAAATCTCGTCGGTTTGGTATGTACTTAATCCAGAAAACTATCTTTATGTAACACATGATTTAATGCGTTAAAATAAATTTGGAACAAATACACAATGCATATGAAAAAATATATACAGTGGTTTAGACGCAAAATAAACTACATCTTTCTTGTGCTGGTAAATGACTGAATGACAGTATCATCAAAGCCTACTCTATCGTGACCCGGGTACTCTTCTTTAGTTATTTAGCAAGCGACTAATAGTAGTCTTCTAATCAGCAACAAACGAAATTATTGATTCAGAATAGAAAAGACCAGTATTTGCTTCTACAATAATGGTGGATTCATGCAAATTGTCAATCGGAGAGCCAAATATATTCAATCCAAACAAGCCTTGATTCACTACTTTCTTTTTATCCATCATTTTTTTGGTATCATATCAAACTGCAGGTTCAAATCATCAATCTCAACGAAAGGATGGAATTAATCCGAAGAACACCTCATATGGCTATGTGGAAGTTACAAGCTCCAATCACATAACTTACCCTTCTGCATTATGCCATTTTCCGCCAAGTAGTCAACAAATTCGTCGATCAGGTACGGCCAAGCACCTTCAGGGTCATAGTTTGATAATGCAGGATCCACGATCTGCAATACATAAATTTGTTTAGTGATAGATTTCATGATCTTGAATAGGAAAGCATAGATAAAACTAGATACAATAAGGAAATAATCTCCACATGAGCGTTCCGGTAGGGATATACAAGGTCAAACAGATGGCAAGAAATCAAAGAAGTGAAAAGACAATATAACCAAGTAACTGCATATTCATTGCATTCGGTTTTACCCTTGCAAATTCCAGCAGCTGGGACCAGGTGTCGCGAGAAATTGCCTTGTTATGCCGTGCCTGGATTATTTAAAAAAAAACAGAAATGCTTGAGAAAAAATTAAACAGGAATCACACCAACTAATTACTTGAGATCCACATATAATATCGCAAAAAATATTAGAAATGATCAACGGAGTGGGTTGAACTGAAACCACATCATTAAGCCCACTTCAGAACTGGAACCAGATGGACCAATTTGGATTCGATTCAATCCATTAACAAATCGAATGGCTCCATGAACAGAAATCTAAACTGGAGAGTAGGGGGGTATCCAGCTCAACTGCTAGGCTGCTCTAACTGCCTGGCCCAAGCCAAATTGCACCACATTCAATGTGTCAATTATTTGATGGCCTGGTGATTTTAAAAAACACCCGAATATGCAATGGGTCTTGGGTTCTTAATTTTCAAACTACAGTTAACTGTACCCGATCACAAGTGTATTTATAGGATGTACTTGATTGGTATGATTGGAAAATGACGTAATCAATCATGGAGTAATTATAAACTTTTTAATAAAAGAAATAATATGAGATGATTATTAAATTGTTTTGTAGAATAGAAATGAGGGATGATTGATATGATTGGAAAATGACGTAATCAATCATGAAACTTTTTAAATAGAAGAAATAATATGAGATGATTATTAAATTGTTTTTGTAGAATAGAAATGAGGGATGATTTTAAATTTTTACACAAAAACACGCAAGTTTACCTTTCCTAATTTTTTTTTAATATTTTTACATCACAATTAATAATTATCTATCACCATCCTAACCGCAATACTCACTATCACACCTAATACTTTTTTTACTCGTTAACTTCTTCCTCTACCACCATCTCCCACCCACAACCAGAGTGATATCATTATCTTTCCAATTCTTCTCCATTCTTCATCTTTCTTTTCCTCCCCATTTCTTTCATTCTTTTTATCACTTCTAGTCTTCTTTTTTCCCTCTCCATTTCTTATAGGGATTTATTATTCACCTCAAAATCAGTATCACCGTGTCTATGTTGTGTTGTCATGCTCATATCATTGAATGAAAATGTATTAATGCTAGTAATTATACACAATAGTACCTGCAGTTACTGAATCTTGCTGGCTAAGTGAACAATCACTAATAAGCCAGAAACGATTCAATCTGGTAACTATCCGGATCAGATTGGATCCCAAATTCAAATTGAAACTCCAATAAAAAAGAAAAGAAAAGAAAAAGACTCGAATTGAAAATGGTTCAACCAATTTGTAATACTCAAATTAAAACCACTAGGAAACATGTCATTTGGATTGAAAGTCAACATAAAAGAAAAAGACCATTGGCTAAAGTTCTACATATCCCTATAGAAACTGAGTTCTAATCAAAAGTAACAAGCGCAGCAAGATATTCAAAGTACAGGTAGCCAATATTACCATTTCTGAAAAGAAGCTAAATATTTAACCAACACCAAATCTCTCTTATTGAAGGAGCATTTTGCTAGAAAAAGGGTTGCTTTCATGATTATATAACGTGAGGAACTACATAATAGTTGATCTTTTTTTATGTAGGAAACTATACATATTCATTAATTAGAAGCAATAATTACAAAGAGTGGACAAGTGAGCCACACGGAAAGGGAAAAAAAGACAAAAACCGTGCTCAAATCAACGTCATATATAACTTTAATTCTTCTTTTTTTTTTAATAGGAAACTAACTTTATTATAATATTTAGAAAGTATTTAGTACACGCGGATGAGTAATCCGCAAACAGCGTTACAAAATAGAGACGCTAAAACACTAAACTATTGCAGAATAAATTAATTTATCCTCCTGCCCATACAACTTTCCAATCCCTAATCAAATCTGAGATGCACAAATGATTGTACTCTGGCAAGTATGTTGCCCAAGTGGCTGAATCTGATCTTCTCCCAAACTTCTTCCACGGATTCCGACACTTCTTCAAAAATTATGTTGTTCCTTTCCAACCATATATGCAATGAATTATCATAAACCAAAAGTTGGATAATCTTTTCGCTATGCCACACCCCGATTCTGTAATAAATAGCTCTTGTGCCTTCCTCGGAAACACCCATTGAAAACCCAGCTCCTTTAAAACTTTCAACCATATTTGACTCGAGAATGAGCAATGCAGAAGTAAGTGATCTTGATTCTCCTCTTGCTTTCGACATAGACAACACCATTGCGGGCTTAACACACATTCCGGCCACCTTCTTTGCACCGAGTCGCATGTGGGCGGTTTTCCCAAAGCCACTATCCACGAGAAAATCTGAACCTTATGTGGGACATGTACTTTCCAGATATTGTTAAATTGAGAGAATAACGGAAAATTAGGAATCGGGAAAAACGAGTAATAAAAAGAGCAAACAGAAAACAAACCCGAAGGTTCTCCCAACCAAACTCTATAATCCTCTATACCCAACACCAGCTCCCACCCTACGACATGGCACTGCTTCTCCCCATCTGCTCCATCCCACAAAAAGTCCCTCATCAACTTTTCCATTCTTTTAGCCACCCGAACTGGCACTTTAAAGAGAGACATGAAGTACGATGGCATCGCACATAAGACGGCCTTAATCAATGTCAGTCGCCCCACCCCCTTGATAAGAACGACTTTTTCCAACTAGCTAATTTCTTTGACATTTTAGATATCACAAGTTCCCAAAAGTCCATCTTTGTGGGGTTACCTCCCAAAGGTACCCCAACGTACTTAATCGGCCAGCTTTCTTTTTTGCACTCCATCGATTTCCTCTTCCGAACAATTCAATCCCAACACAACACTTTTTTCGAAATTAATTTTCAACCCCGAATGAGTACCGAAAGATTTTAGTATATCCACTATTGCCAACACGTGCCCTTGTGCTTTTGCGAAAAACAAAATATCGTCCGCAAATTGAATATGCGAAATCTCAGTTTTTTCCCTCCCAACTTCGAGCCCTCTTACCTCATTCATTGCCTTGGCCTTGTCCATCATCCTCCCCAGTCCATCGACGACGAGGTTGAAAAGGAATGGGGATAGTGGATCCCCTTGTCTTAGTCCTCGCTCCACATTTATTTTCCAACACGGCCTTCCATTAATAAAGATTGAAAATGATACATTGGAAAAACAACCCCTAATCCACCTCCTCCATCTATCACCGAATCCTTTTTTACGTAACACAAAGTCTAGAAAACCCCAATCGACGTTATCATACACCTTTTCCAAGTCAACTTTGAGCACCCATCCTTTAATTTTCTTACGACGATGTTCTTCCACAATTTCATTCGCAATAAGGCAGCAGTCCAGAATCTGTCTTCCTTTAATAAATGCACACTGATTCTCCGCAATGGTATTACACAAAAACTTTTTTCAATCTACTTGTCAAGACCTTAGCCAATATCTTATACAAGCATTTCATTAATAATCCCATCTTCAAAAAATTCAGCAAACACCTTGATTAGATCCTCTTTGACTGTATCCCAATTTTTTTGAAAGAAAGCCAAAGTGAAACCGTCCGGTCCTGGTGCCTTGGATCCATCACAGTCAAACACCGCCTTTTTTATCTCCTCCTCCTCAAAAGGTTTCTCCAACTCCTCTGCTTCATTACACTGTAAAGGACTCCAATCCAAGCCGCTTAGATTCTCCCCTGCTCATCAAAGACCCTTCCAACCCCGTCCGATTTCCTGTACAGGTTTCTGGAAAAATTAAGAATTTTCTCTTCAATCTGTCTCTCCTCGTTATCCACCGAACCATCCTCCAACTCTACTTTATCTATCAATGCTCTGTTCCTTCTGTTGTTGAGTAACGAGTGAAAGAATTTAGAATTCTGATCCCCTTCCTTGAGCCATTTGAGTTATGCTTTTTGACTTTCTATTTGGAATCTTCTAAAAGACACATTTTCCATCTCACACCTTGCTTCCCTTACATGCTTCTCAATCCAGCTAGAAGTCATCTTAATCATGTCCAAACATTTTTTTACCAACTCTTCTAAGCTGCCAAAAATATGTCTATCCATAGTGACAAGCAAATACAATGAACTACTACTGTCCAAAAAATTATATTCCTACGACCAAGATCGCATCCAAGACGTGCCGCAAATAGCTCGTGCGAAAATCTTGGAACTAACCAAACCAAACTCATCTCCTCCAAAGCTCTGAACCAAAGACAACTCGCGAAAGAACGCTGAATAAGTAGATGATCCTGATTATCCACCTGATTCCAGCACAGCACACACCAATTCAGGTACAGAGTACAAGAAGACTACTATTTTTTGCATCATCTCACAAGTAGGCAGCTTACCCAGCACCGCTGGTCAACGAGAAGACTTGAAAGTTTAACCATTGGAAGGACTAGAATTTTCCAAATGACATGAAATAGAGGAAATATTATCTCTAAAGATCCCAACAAAGAGCTCAATTAGTTCATTTCCTCGTCCCTCAAATCACACCGCAGATACAAGTCCCAAGGTAAAAATGAGAAAAAGGCTTATTATGAACCGATGATAGCTGAAATAAAATAGGATAAAGATCCTTAAAAGAAGAATCACCCCACCACTTATCCTCCTAAAACCTGACCTTATTACCCCTTCTAGCCATTGTCCTCACAAACTGGTGAAAGCTGGATAAATTCTCGAAATAAACTTCCATGGACTCCTAAATGTACCATATCTTGCAAAACCTGTGCCCCAACAATTATCATGTAACCCGTATTTGCTAACAATAACCTTATTCCATAAATTTTCCTCCTCAACAAAGCACCTCAACCACCATTTCCCTATAAGGGCCCTATTCGCCAGACAAATATTTCCAATACACAAACCCCCTGTTTCTTTCGGATTACAAACTTGATCACACGCAAACATATGACAATGTGAATCTCCATCACCTCCATCCCATAGAAAATCTCTCATAATCATTTCCATAATCTCCGCTATACCCCTTGGGACCCTAAAAAGTGATATGAAGTACACTGGTAAGGCATTCAACACCGCAGATATCAAGGTTAATATTCTCCCGTAGACAAAAATGTTTTCTTCCAACTTGCAAACTTCTTAGACATCTTAGATAAAACAAGTTATCATAACAAAAATTTCATCGGGTTTCTGCGCAGTGAAACCCCCAGGTATATAACGGGTCAACTTTCTCTCACACAACCAATCTCTCAAGCTAACTCTTCATCTTCTTCTTCTTCTTCTCCACAATTAAGGCCTAACATGACATTTATCTCCATATTGATCTTTAATCTTATATTTGACAAAATGAGTTTAAAATTTCTACCAAGAACCGCAAATGGCTCTCATTGTTGACAAAGAACAGATTGTCATCCACAAACTGCATTTGTGATACCTCTACTCACTCCCTTCCTACTTTCAGAGAGCCCGAATGAGGTTCCTTGCCTTAGCCTTATCAATCAATCTGCCCAGCACGTCCACTGTCAAATTAAACAAGAAAGGTAAAAGTGGATCACTTTGCATAAGTCATTTCTCACGCTTAAATTTACCTCTAGGCCTACCATTAATTAATAAGATTTGAAAATGAAATAATAAAGACAACACCGAATCCACTTTGGCCTTCTCTCTCCAAAACCTTTCTCAGTAAAATGTAATCCAAAAAACCCCATTCCACATTATCATAAGCCTTCCAAAGTCGACATTAAACACTCACCCCTTAATTTTTTTTTACAATTCAACTCCTCAACCATTTCATTAGCAATAAGACAGCAATCAAGAATTTCTCATTTCTATAAAACGCTTGCAAGTCTATGCTATTGTGAGGGGTAAAACTTTATCCAATCTATTCGCTGAGACTTTAGCAATAATCTTATACAAGCTGGTTGTTAGGATAATAGGCCTAAAATCTTTTACCTTAACTGAATCTTGTTTCTACGGTATCAGGCAGAGGCTTTTTTAAAAAATTATAAAATATTACAAATTCAAAAGTTTCACGAAACTATAACAATCCGAATAACATTGCCATGGATCGTGACAACATTTTCCGGATTTTATTATTTATATATAAATTTATATTTTATTATAAAATTTAAAAGTGAATATGTTACCATCTGCCACAAATTCTACTTTTGAATATATTCAAGGATGTAAACAAACATATTTGTGCACACACCTGTGCTACATATAGTTCTGGAAGTATTGAAAATAATTATAATATTTTTAAATACTAAAAATAATATTCTTATAATAAATATATTATTTAATATTTTTAACACTTTTATTATTTAAGTTAATATATATCTTCGTATTTAAAAGTTAAGTTTTAATAATTAATTTTTGTTAGAATCTTAGGCAATATTACTATAAATGTATAACAATATTAATATATTTGTAATAATAGTAACATAACGAAACAAATTCGTTATATTTTTATTTATAGTAATTAAATTTAAATAATAATGACAATATAATAATTGTGTACTAATTTTTTTTATCAATGTTAAACAATTTCAGTAATTCAATGATGATTATTGATGTACTATGATAATGATGATTTCACTAACTGTTATTATTCATATTAATAATGTTTTAAATCATAATAGTTTTAAATATTGATAATAAAAATAAGAATAATAAATATAATTATTGTAATTGCAATAATTATATTACTGATTGTAGTATTATAACATTAATTTTTTATTAATTTTTGTTATGATCGAAAATAAACAGCTAAGATGGGGTGAATAAATAACATTTATTATTATCGAAAATCATCGTTAGAATTGAAAATAATATTTTTTTTATCAATGTATAATAGTTTTTACATCTCACATTCTTCTGTTTTCAGAAAAATTCCACTAGAAGATTTGATCGATAAACTCTTTTGCACGAACCTACTTCAGCTCGGTTCACCAACTCTATTGAGCTGAAAAACCATAGTAACTCTTTCTTAACTTATTCTGTTCAGAAACAAACTTCTAGCAGTTACAATGATTCTCACTAAACAACTAAGTTCATGTTACAAATAATAGATAAAAAAATTTAATGTTCTAATACTACAATCACTATAATAATTATTGTAATTACCGTAATTATATTTATTTTTTTTAGTTTTATTATTAGCATTTAAAATTATTGTGATTTAAAACACTATAATCTAAATAATATCAAATGAAATTATTAATATTATAATACATCAATATTCAACATTGACAAAAAAAAAATTAATACACAATTATTACAATTATTATTTAAATTTATTTCCAAAAAGTAAAAATATTATAAATTTGTTTCATTATATTATTATTATTACAAATAAATTAATATTATTATATATTTATAGTAGTATTACCAAAGATTCTATCAAAAATTAATTACTAAAACTTAACTTTTAATTATGATGATATATAGTAACTTAAATAATAAAAGTTTTAAAAATATTAAATAATATATTTACTATAAGAATATTATTATTAGTATTTAAAACTATTATGATTTAAAACAATATTATAATTATTGTCAATCCCTCAAGAATTATATGTAGCACAGGTATGTGACGTATTTTACTTTTTTATTTTATAATAAAATATAAATTTATATATAAATTAATAAAAATCCAGATAATGCTGTCGCGGATTCTCAGAATACGTGACAGTGTTATCCGGATTGTTATAGTTTCGTGAAACTTTTAAATTTGAAATATTTTTATAATTTTTTATTTTTTATATTATTTTAAAAAAAAAAGCCATCAAGCAGTTGTATGTCTCATTGGTAATAACATTTATAACACCTCCCTCAAAGAATTCCTTAAAAACCTTCATCAGATCTGGGGCCTGGAGCCTTTTCTCCATCACTTTCAAACACTGCTCTTTTAATCTCATTCTTTGAGAAAGGTCCTCCAACTCTTCTACATCATCACCATCGACAGAGTACCACTCCACTCATTCTATTCCCCAACCCCCATCCCCAGATATGTATAGTTTTTCGAAAAACTATACTATGGTCAACTCATCAACCGGCTTCAATTTATCAATAGACGACCTGTTCCTACGAAAAACTATACTATGGTCAACTCATCAACCGGCTTCAATTTATCAATAGACGACCTGTTCCTACGATGATTTAATAAGAAGGGAAAAAATTGTATTATGATCTCGTTCACCCAATCATTTCACGTTCACCTTTTGATTATCTATTTGATTTCTTCGGCACACTAACTCTTCTAGTGCACATTTGGTTTCCTTTCTCTCGATTGCTGACTCATCTAACCCTTGACCCTCGTGTTCTTGCTCTCCGCCAATCTCATACCTACGTTTCCAAACACCTCTTTTCCAAATTAAAAAAGCCCACTTTTGATCGTTTTAACATTCCTCGTAAATTTTTACCCCTCCCAACCAACCCTGACAATCTGAATGTTCCACCAAAATGAGATTGTTGATTTAAAACTACAATGTTTCAAACACACATTCTCAAATCTAAAAGGTGGGTAGTGACAGACGGCAGACCCCACTTTGCCTTCAAAGTATTTAGGATCATTGGAAAATGATCTGATTTTTATTCTCGGTAAATCTGTTTGTCTGGAAAAACTAAAAGTTTCCATCCATCAACTAAAAACAAGAATATGTCCAACCTACAACAAATAGGGGACACCCTCAAATTCGACTAAGTATACTTCACATTCAACAAAGGTGGATAACACATCTCCAAATCCCTAATCAACTAATCAAAACACTTCATGCTCGTGGTTAATGTTGCACTATTAATTTTTTCCCGTAACGATCTCACAACATTAATCTCCCCCTAAACACCAATTATCCCCACAAATTGCACTCAACCATGTCAATCCATCCCAAAAATTATGTCTCCTTCGGCTTACAAGGTTCGTAATGCTGAAAACCATCATCTGTTACCATCATCCTTTTCAATTTGTATTGAAACTGAGAATCCTCCAATCATATTATTTGTAAACGAAACCAATCTAGGGTCCCGTATTACAAAGATACCCCCTGATCTACCTACAGCACATAGTAATAACTATTCAACAAACCTCGACTTCCACAGACCTGCAATAAATCTCCTATCCACCGACTGTCTCTTAATTTCTTGAAGGGCAACTACATTCAGTCTCTTCTTTCGTAAAACTGCTCTAATTAATCCCTACGTCTATCCGACCCTCCTCCCCTAATATTCCAAGAGCAAAGCTTAATTTAACCACTGCAGAGCCCCTGTGAGCCGATCTTTTCTCGTAATTGGTCCCAAAGGTCAACCTCTTTAACTCCCTGGATTTGTTGATTCTCGATGTCCCTACTTCATAACAAGAGGCAGCTTTTCAATCCCCAACCTAAACAAGTAATCTTCACTACCAGAGCATTGTTGATCCCTCTGCATTCCCTTCTCATCCTTAGAATGGCTATCCACCAACTTACCTGGCTTTTCACCCAAAACAAAAAAAAAGGAAACAAATAATTAAGAAAGAAATATTGTTTCAGAGGTGAATCTGACAAGAAGAAATAACCTCTCCCACTATAGGATCCGAAAAAACCTCGGTACGCGGCATTCGCATTTGCTGAGAACCCGAAGATAAGGCAAAAAGACCTCGTATGTCCTCCATACCCAAGAAAGGGGGCACTGAGGTATCTAAGCTAACTGGGCTGCAAAACAGGGATGATTATGAATGTAATGACCCGAATCCTTATTATGAATTAAGTACTAATTAAGAGATGATTAAAGGGTTGTTAACTAAGCACTATTAAGGAACTGATAATTCGGGATCAACCTGTTGGGATCCATCGAATTTAAAATGGACAATCCTATTCTACTTCATATTACATTATCCCAAGAAATCCAACTAGACGAATGAGATTTTAACAAAGTCCATCACTGCACTAATATCCAGGATACCAAACTCAGATTGAAATTGCAACATACTATTAATAAAACCACCTTCAGGCCATACCATCTTGATTTTGGCGGCAAATAAATCCTTAATTGTAACTGTGTCTTGGTTAATTTCCAGCAGACCCCCACAAGAATCCCTGATAATCTTAAGCAAATCTGTAGACCACAAGTTCCACGGAAGCCCAAAAATCCTAATCCAATTATCATAACACTCATACACTACCTCTAGTTCATTCAAATCAAACAAACTTAAGTCCCCCCCACTACCTAGTCTGATTATGAATCATTTATGTTCAACCATAAACTCTCCCACCAGACAAGCAACAGGGGATCCATAAAACTCCCTCGAGAGCAGATTATCCATCCTATTCGGAAATCTCAAACCAGGCAACCTCGAAAAATCCCACTGACGCATAGTGTTATGTGAAGATAGGAGTTAGATGAAGAAGGCAGGAGAGAAAACTGAATACCTAAGGAATAGACAGTCAATGCTGGACAGAAGGATATGAAGGACCTCGCACTAATTAATAGCAACACACACACACACACACCAATGTGCAGAGAGGAGATTCAGATTCGCTTGTCAACACCATATCCACTCATGTGTCGCAAAGTAACAAGACAGCAATATTCTGACTGAAAATGATAGAAACGAAAGTAACGGTCATATCTGTTTGTCCTGTACTAGAGGAATAAAATGTAGTGGTATTGTTTGTCAATCCCTCCAGCAACACGAAAGAGAATAAGATATATCTCCCACACAAGTATTCTCCTAACAAGGGCTTTTGTCACCAACGACTAACGAGGAATTCATTTGCATTGAACTGCTCAAAATCTCCATTATTTCTAGATTTCAATGATGATCAAATTATCGTTGCTATAAAAGAGATAGAAACCCTAAAGAACCAAAAGATTTCAAATCAAAGTGGACTTTCACCGTCAGATTTTAAGTTTTAATAATGTCGTATTTTCAATCACTTACTATCATCGGGCGTTCAACTCTACTTATGATACGAAACTAAATAAAATTGAGTTCCTGCATGTTAGATTTTATCCTACCAAGCATTTACATGGAAACAGTTTCAAAAAATGAATAGCACAACTTATAGAATTGAAATTCAGTTTTTTCCACCTGTAAGAACTGGCACCAATGGTCAACCAAAGGCCATTTCCTTTCCGCAAATAGCAGCTGCCACATTCCAATGGCTGTATCCAATGCCAAAGACTTTTGACCCTGAAATCAAGACATAACATCGGGTACCTAAATGCATCAGCATGTTCACAGAATGACAGAGAAAACAAAACATTGAACATGAAAATAACAGGTAAGAGAATTATAGGACAAAACGTAGATAAACAAAGTGTTAAGACGAACTTTCAACTAATTCAAATTTGAGGAAAGAAATTTATAATCTTGATGAATACATTATATCTTGTCAAGTAGATAAGAAAATAGTCGATACACGGGCATTAATACAAGTTGAGACAAAAGTTGCCATCGCATTAAAGTATTTCGTCAAAGAAATAGATTCAGAAGAATAGGTTCAAAAATACCCCGTCAATTGAAATTATGAAAATCCTCGATTTGAATTAAAAAAAAAAAAGTAACTTAAATTAAGTGAGGGATTAAAATCCACAAATTTAAATATTTACCAAACAATTTGAATGCATTTGCCTTCAAGATTTAAATTAAATTCACCATATCCTTCCATCCAAATATAGCCAAAAAGTACTGCTTCACGTAATTAAAGCAAATAACATTTACCTTCTCCTTGGCCCAGCCAAAAGCGAAGTTATAGATCTCTCGGAACTTTTCTGGGCGAATAGAAGCATACACCGAATTTAGTGACAAAAAAATTAAAATATACATAAAACCTTCTAGAGGTCGTATATTCTTTTAATAAAACTACTAGCCCACAACAGATATTAAAATAAAAGAACTTATTGTTTCATGTAACTTTTCAATGGTAACACCACAAAGAAATAATAAAGCATTCAGCATGTAATAAATTGTAAGAGGCTTTGGTTGGGATATCCCACACTGAAAGTGACTGAAAAACCTTTTGAAGTAAGAAAAATCTAATTGCATATCACCTACGTTCATCTTTCAGTTCAGAATGCATAAAAGGTAGTCTTTCTCTGAACTTCTCCAGAGAATCTATCCTGCCGATGGAAATGTAAACTTTAAACTATGCTAGACAAAAAGTTCAACTCTATATTAATTTGATAAAGGAAAATTGGGAGAAAAAAGCTAAAAAAGTTTTTGACCTACTCACCCAAGAGATTGTAATCCACCAATAAACTCCTGCTTTGAGAATTCACACATGGTAGCTGCCTTCATGTGCCACGAAACAACCAACTGCAGTCCAAACCAATATAAACTTCTGTTATGAATGTGGCCGCTCCCACACCATATCATTCTCAATGTTAAGTTAGTTGTTTATGAATCACTATACTCGTCTTCCCCATCCCTTTTGTTCTTAGATGGATTGATACATGGTCTGGAACACTTTTCGTAGATATGTCCAGTGTACTTGAATTTCCCAATAAATTTACTTACTGATGAAAATAGACTTGTCATGATAAATGGGTCAAAACAAGGGAAAAAACTTGATAGACTTGAAAAAAATAAAATGCATCTGTTAAGGATAGGTCGGATGGCTAAAGAAAATCCCTTCCCATAACTCAAAATCCAACATATCAAAAAGAATTTGAAAACAATAGCGCATGATCTATAATTTCTATTAGTTACAGCAAATTAGGTACTGATTGCTGCAGTGACTTCACTAAATCCCGGAGTCCTCTTGAGCAGCAGTTTGCAGGTCCAGATTTAAGTTTTAAAAGAATTGGGTAAATATTAGCACAACCCTTAAAATACATATTGGCATCTTTATGGTTTCACCTACTATCATTGTTTAAATTATTATTCCTCTGTCTCAATTATTTAGGCATCCTTTCTTTCTTCGGTTGTCCAAAACATATAGTCCAATTTTAGATTTAGTAGCATCTTTTCTTATTTTTACTAGAGTATACTATTAACTAAGTTTTGGAAAACGTGAACCCAGTTGAAAGAATTAAATACAGGTAAAAATTAAAATAGAATGTTTGTTTATAAACTTTAATTTTCCAATGATTTAGTTAATATGGTTGAAAAAGCAAACAAGCCTGTATATGGGAGGGAGGGAATACTTAATTAATATGACACAAAATGTTAAGTAATGATAGATTTTCAGATAATACCATTTTAGAACTTACCATGACAATGTCCTGAGGATTAACCTGCCAAATAAGAATATAATCCGCAGACTATTAAAAAATGACACTCGATGCCAATCAAAACATTAAAAAAATGGCACTCGATGGTGCAAACAAATAAAAACAACAGAGATGAAAGAATGAGCTCCAAAAAATTCCACGAGGCACAAAATATGTCATCAGGGGATGCCTGGGGATGCTCATCTCCAATTCTCTGAACAAGAATTACAGAATGTGAAACAAAACTATAAAGTGAGTAGTTGTTAAGTCTACCTGAATATCATTGCACAGGAGAGTGATGCCATCAGCCAATATCATATCAGTAAATGGATCTGAACACCATGACAAACTGTCGTAAGGTCGCACGCTAAAACAGCAAGAATGTGCCAAAGAATTACTGTACGTCCAAGAATTAGACTTCAGATGCTTTCCCAATTCAAAGGAAAACAGAAATCAAGAAGAATGTCGTGAAAATTGAATTCAGATATAACAAATAACAAGAAGGAAAAGAAAAAAAGTTATATGCCTGCAGACATTGCAACAACGAGTTCTCAAAAGGTGAACCTTTGTATCTATTGTAGAGCTCCTCTAAGTGCCTGGTGTCAGCAAATGACTTAATTTTGGGCTGGCTGTAAAATATATCAAATGCTCCTTCAAGTTGCCAGTCACTGGACTTCAGAGCCTGGATGGCAACTTTTTCACTGCATCCAAAGTAAATACACATAAAAAACAAGATAAACAGCATCTTAAGACACCACCAATTCATACCACCTAAAATACAAAGCTCAGAGAATCATATTAATGACATTCCACAGCACCAAAATCAAAGTTTCCAAAGTATTGTAGTCTGTTGATTGATTTAAAAACTGAAAAGATTTTGAAGTTTGCTATAATAGACATTTTAGAAACTATAACATAGTGTTCGGAGTATTTTACTACTTACAGGCGACCGAAGATCCTGAATAAAACATTTCTAATTCTTATCATATCTAATCTAATTAAGTGAGTGAATGTTATAAATAGAACAAATTGGACTATTTGAACTAACATATAGAAGTTTTGACGTCCAAAATTCCATCTGAATACCTATTAAGCAAGAATATGACCCAAAAAAGTTCAAAAAGGCGTATCGGGTAGCAACTGCTCATAAACCTAATTAGCACCATCAACATGCCCACGCAAAACCCATCCAACATATCTGAACACTCGAGAGCAAAAGAAATTGATAAAAAAAAAAGGATCTTTAAGACACCTCGACCCCGTAATCGAGATGAATTGCTGCACTTTGTCACGTTGTCCTCTACCCAACTTGTTCTGCATGAAAAAAAAAACACCTCATATAATCAATTCACATCACCGAAGGTCGCTAATTTAGCTAAATGTTTGAAACAGGGCATAGGCAAATAAAAAGAAGTACTAATGAGTAGTGACAACAACATCAAGAATAACAATCACCGCTCATATATGAAGAAGACGTGTATTTAGCTGGAAAATTTCGCAAACTTCATAAACTATAGCAAATTAAAGACAAAAACGATAAATTTGCATGTGCGGAGGGTAAATAACAGCTTATAATCACTTACCATGGTGGGATCGTACAGAAACCCTAGAAATCGATATTCGATCGAAATATTTTAGACAGCAAACAGTATAACAGAGAAAGGAACCTAGGGTTTTATTGGTTGTACAATCACTAGGATTCCTAACGCCCTGTCGCCTTCCCTTCTCTTGTTATTGTTCTGATATTTATAGAGTGCGAGTCTCCTACAACCGTGGAGTATGCTGCAGCGCACACCACGGAAAACGCTGCCCTTTTATGGCAGATAGTATTTTACAAATTTGAAAAAGTGAAAAACAAAACAAAACAAAAATCAAAAATTTGCCCAATAAATTAACACAAAAAAATGATATATGAAGTATTTTACCATTCAGTTTTATGAAACGAATCTTCAAATCTATAACTCATTAAAAATATTATTTTTTATAACGAATATAAAACTTTTCATAATTAATATAAATTAGATTGATTCGTCTCACGGATATATCACATTATACTTGTTCATGAATTAGATTGATTTATGGATTTGAAGTAATCGATTCCAAGCCCATAAAAATAAATTTATTTGGGAATGAATTTCGAAGGCTGTAATTTCAAATTAATTGTTCATATGATTCCTTAAATCCAATTTAACCTTTGTTATTTTAAACCATGTACATTAACCCATCTAATAAAAGTACATTAACCCATTTTAGGTCTGATTATTTTTAAAAAAAATTCAAATTGATTTTGTTGAAAAATATATTTAAAATGAGTGTATTGAATATTTGAATGTTGAATATTTGAATGTTGAAAATAAGAGTTGTAAATATTGAAAATTAGTGTGTGATGATGTAGGTAATGATGTATTTTATTTTTGGATTATTTGTAAAGATTTCCTATAAATAGATCTCTCATTTGTGAAGAAAATCACAATTGAGTAGAGAGAAAAATATTATAAAGTGTGTAGTTTGGTAAATTTTGAGAGTTTGAGATTTTTACTTTTTACCATAAATTTTTACTTTTTCACAACACGTTATCAGCACGAAGCCCTAAAAGTCCTCCATCCTTTTCCAAGCTCCAAACAGAAGAAAAATGTAACAAAAGTAATAATATTTATTTTACTGTTATTTATTTATTGTGTATATATTTAATATATAATATAATGTTATTATTAGAAATAATAAAAATAAATTTTTCAAAAACTTGTTATAAATCCTGGGAGGATGTTAAGACGACATCCTACACTCCCGATAAGGGATACGACAAGTATAAAAGCCTATAAGATTTTTAAACAAAATAACTTACGACACCTCATTATAATAATGTGATATGATATACATAATTATTTAAACATGATTAATATTATATTCACCATATTATTACCATAAAATTATACAAATACATACATTTATTTTTTGTACACCAACGGTCATAAACGGTAACAAAACGGCTAGTTTTTGCCCTATAAATATCATCTCACAAACACATTCAATCACTCCAACTTTCTCTTCTTCTCTAAAAATTATTCTTCATCAAATTTTTCGAAGAAAAAAAGAAGATGACTTTCTCAAAGTTATTTTTAATTATTTTGGTTATCATACTCACGAGTCTTTTATTTATCGGAGAATATCCTCCTCGTGTGTTTTCTTTATTTTTACAAATACTCGTACTTGTTGTTTATCCATTACTTTGTATTGCAATATTCATTAACTAATAAAATACATCGTAATTTTTTTAGTACCACCATGTCAAACTTGGCAAAACTCGAATTCATTGCTCTTGATATCACGGAAAAAAATTATATGCCATGGACTCTCGATGTATAAATGCATCTTGAGTCATTGGGTCTAAATGAGACCATAAAAGAAAATGGCATATCGACATCCCAAGAAAAGGCAAAAGCCATGATATTTTTGCGTTGGCATCCCATGGCTTTGTGGAAGGGATTAAAAGAAAGATTCGAACAAATGAATTTAGTGAGGAATCATCAGGCACGACCCACTGGTTCAACGGCATTTTCTGAAGTAAATGTCGTAAGCAAAAATGAATTTAAATCTGGAAACCAAAATCAAAGTTATAAACAAGATTTTGGTCGAGGACGAAATCGAGGTCGTGGTCGTGGATTTGGACGTGGAAGTGGTCGTGGTCGTGGTCGTGGACGCGGCCGTGGTTTTGAAAATAATCGAGATAGTTACTTTTATAACTCATCTCAAAAGAACGTCCCAAACCATCCACAGAAAAGGCATCATGAAAATATGAGTGTTAATGAGAATCACTCAAAAAGATATGAAAGTTCTTGTTTCAGATGTGGTACTCCAGGACATTGGTCCCGTATTTGTCGAGCCCCTGAGCATCTTTGTAAACTTTATAAAGAATCATTAAAGGGGAAAGAAAAGGAGACCAACTTCACTGAACAAAGTGAACCTTTGAGTAATTCAACTCATTTTGATGCTGGAGATTTTCTGATTGATTTCTCAGACAATGATCAATTTGCTGGTGGAATAAATATGTAAAATATTTTATGTACCCATATGATAATGTTTTATTGTGTGCTATATTTTTGAATTTTATTGTCAGTAATTTTATTTCATTGCATATATTTTTTGAAGTTGAAATATGGAAAATACTATGAGCAAAGCTGAAGT
The DNA here is from genome assembly GCF_025594145.1 of Primulina tabacum. Lineage (NCBI taxonomy): Eukaryota > Viridiplantae > Streptophyta > Magnoliopsida > Lamiales > Gesneriaceae > Primulina > Primulina tabacum. The sequence continues at coordinate 44,788,125 of NC_134551.1, forward strand.
TTGCATACCCGATAGTGGTACAACGCACACTATCCTCCGAGATAAAAGATATTTCTTGGAACTAAAACCAACAAAAACAAGGGTGAATACAATATCAGGTCCTGTAGACTTGATTAAAGAATGTGGTAAAGCACAATTTTTGTTATCTAATGGTACAAAATTTTTTTATCAATGATGATTTATATTCACCACAATCGAAAAGAAATTTGTTGAGTTTTAATGATATATATTCCCATGGGTATGATACTCAAACAATGAATGAAGGGAATAAGAAATATATGTGTCTTATCACATATAAATCAGGAAAGAAATATGTGATTGAAAAACTACCAATGCTCCCTACTGGATTGCATTATACACATATAAGTCCGATTGAATCAAACATGGTAGTTGATAATTCTTCAATATTAACCAATTGGCATGATCGATTGGGACATCCTGGTTCAACAATGATGCGAAGAATTATAGAAAATACACATGGCCATCCGCTGAAAGACCAGAAGATCTTTCAGAATAATAAGTTTCAATGTAAAGCATGTTCTCTTGGAAAACTTATTATAAGACCATCACCAGCCAAAATCCAAACTAAATCACCAATGTTTCTTGAACGTATTCAGGGTGATATTTGTGGACCAATCCATCCACCATGTGGACCATTCAGATACTTTATGGTATTGATTGATGCCTCCAGCTGATGGTCACATGTATGTTTATTGTCAACTCGAAATGTTGCATTTGCAAGATTACTTGCTCAAATAATAAAATTGAGGAATCAATTTCCCGATTATACAATCAAGAAAATTAGACTTGATAATGCTGGTGAATTTACTTCCCAAACTTTCAATGATTATTGTATGTCTATGGGAATCATTGTTGAGCATCCTGTTGCTCATGTACATACACAGAATGGATTGGCTGAATCATTGATTAAACGTCTGCAAATGATTGCTAGACCAATGATTATGAAAACAAAGCTCCCTATTTCTATATGGGGACATGCAATTTTACGCTGCTTCACTAATTCGCATCAGACCAAGTGCATATCATAAATACTCCCCATTGCAGCTTGCATTTGGTAAAGAACCAGACATTTCTCATCTGAGAATTTTTGGATGTATGATGTATGTGCCTATTGCACCACCGCAACGAAAGAAAATGGGACCTCAAAGAAAGGTTGGCATTTATATCGGTTATGATAGTCCATCAATCATTCGATATCTTGAACCTCAGACAGGCGACGTGTTCACAGCACGTTTTGCTGATTGTCATTTTAATGAGGAAATCTTCCCAATGTTAGGGGGAGAACAGAAACATACCGAAAAGGAAATTACATGGCATGTATCATCATTGTTACATCTGGATTCAAGAACAAAACAATGTGAAAAAGATGTACAACAAATTGTACACTTGCAAAGAATAGCCAATCAAATACCAGATGCATTTGCTGACACAAAAGGGGTAACTATATCATATATACATGCTGCAAATGCCCCTGCTCGAATTGAAATTCCAAAGAAACAAATTGAAGATACTCATAATGTCATTAAACGCCTGAAGCGTGGAAGGCCAGTCGGTTCCAAGGATAAAAATCCTCGAAAAAGAAAATTTATAGAGAAACACGATGATCACAAAATAAAGAATGATGTTCCTGAAGAAACACATGATGATCACAAAACAGAGAATGGTGTTCCTGAAGAAACACATGATGATGAAAATATTCTGTCAGAACCACAAACTGACGAGAATCAGGAAATCTCTATCAATTACATTAATACTGGAAAAATATGGAACCGAAAAGATATAGAAGAAATTGATGATATATTTTCTTATAATGTGGCAATCGACATCATAAATGATAATGAAGATCATGAACCAAAATCTTTTGGTGAATGTAAAAATCGGCAGGATTGGATAAAATGGAAAGAAGCCATCCAGGTTGAATTGGATTCGCTAAATAAACGTAATGTTTTTGGACCTATAGTCCTTACACCTGAAGGTGTAAAACCTGTTGGATACAAATGGGTTTTTATTCGAAAGCGAAATGAGAAAAATGAAATAGTGAGATATAAAGCTCGACTTGTTGCACAAGGTTTTTCTCAAAGGCCTGGAATTGATTATGAAGAAACGTATTCTCCCGTGATGGATGCAATTACGTTTCAGTATTTGATTAGCTTGGCGGTATCTGAAAATTTAGAAATGCGTCTTATGGATGTTGTTACAGCTTACTTATATGGATCACTTGATAGTAATATATATATGAAAATCCCTGAAGGATTTAAGATGCCTGAAGCACAAAGTTCAAAACCCATGGAATGTTATTCTGTGAAATTACAAAGATCATTATATGGGTTAAAGCAATCAGGTCGAATGTGGTATAATCGACTAAGTGATCACTTGATGAAAAAGGGATATGTAAATAATTCAATATGCCCTTGTGTTTTCATTAAGAAAACAACATCCGGATGCGTAATTATTGTTGTATATGTTGATGATTTAAACATCATTGGAACGAATAAGGAAATTCAAGAAGTTGTGTCATACTTGAAGGAAGAATTTGAAATGAAGGATCTTGGAAAAACCAAGTATTGTCTGGGTTTACAAATTGAACAAAAAGAATGTGGAATGTTTGTTCACCAGACAAATTATACAGAAAAGATCCTTAAACGTTTTAATATGGATAAATCAAATCCTTTAAGTACTCCAATGGTTATTAGATCATTAAACGTAGAAAAGGATCCATTTCGACCATGTGAAGAAGATGAAGATATTCTTGGTCCAGAAGTACCATATCTAAGTGCTATCGGTGCCCTTATGTATCTTACAAATTGTACAAGGCCTGATATATTTTTTGCCGTAAATTTGTTGGCAAGATTTAGCACATATCCAACAAAGAGACACTGGAACGGAATTAAACATATATTCCGTTATCTACGAAGAACGACAGACTTGGGACTTTTGTATTCAAAAGATGCTAATCCAAGTATAATTGGTTATGCCGATGCTGGATACTTATCTGATCCACACAAGGCACGTTCCCAAACTGGATATGTTTTGACTCGTGGAGGCACTGCAATTTCTTGGCGTTCACAGAAACAAACGCTCGTAACAACTTCATCAAATCATGCCGAGATTATTGCACTACATGAAGCAAGTCGTGAATGTGTGTGGTTAAAATCAATGACCCAACATATCCAAATCTCATGCGGATTATCATTCGACGAGAAGCCTGTGATACTATATGAAGATAATGCTGCATGTGTTGCTCAAATAAAAGAAGGATACATAAAAAGCGACAGGACTAAACATATTCCTCCTAAATTCTTCGCATTCACCAAGGATCTTGAGAAGAATAAATGTATTGATGTTCGTCACATTCAATCAAGTGAAAACTCATCAGATCTCTTCACAAAGGCACTTCCTACGTCAATATTCAGAAAGCACATATATAATATTGGGATGCGCAATCTACGAAATTTGTGAAGAATTGTTCGTGTCAACATGAGGGGGAGTTTACGTGACTGCACTCTTTTTCCCTTGCTATGGTTTTTATCCCAATGGGTTTTTCCTAGTAAGGTTTTTAACGAGGCAGTATAAAAACACGTAATGAAGACAATCATTATGATCATCATCACAAGGGGGAGTGTTGAAAAATATATTTAAAATGAGTGTATTGAATATTTGAATGTTGAATATTTGAATGTTGAAAATAAGAGTTGTAAATATTGAAAATTAGTGTGTGATGATGTAGGTAATGATGTATTTTATTTTTGGATTATTTGTAAAGATTTCCTATAAATAGATTTCTCATTTGTGAAGAAAATCACAATTGAGTAGAGAGAAAAATATTATAAAGTGTGTAGTTTGGTAAATTTTGAGAGTTTGAGATTTTTACTTAAATTTTTACTTTTTCACAACAGATTTTACATTTTTGATTAGATATTTGCAGAAAATTCAGATGCAGAGTGTATCGAGGAATGTGGCTTATTCAGCAAAGAGAAATGCACTGAAGTTGCTGCAAGACACACACGAGGAGCAATTTAATAAGAAGAAATTATCGTGAGGAGTTGAAAAGATCAGAAGAATGCAACACGATAGTTTTGAAGTTGTCGGAGAATGATGAAGGTGCAAAATTCCAAAGTTAATACGTCTGTTTCTCAGCGCACAAAAATATTATTTATGTCAAAAATATTATTTTTTATGTCAAAAATATTATTTATACTGAGAAGAATATATTGGTATCAGACTTTTAATGGTTTTTATGGAGTTTAAAAGTTTAGAGGTATTCAAATTAAACTTTTATATACTCTATAAAAGTTAGTGATATTCAATGTAACTTTTGTAGAATTTTAAAAAGTTATGTGATATACAAACTTGACTTTTAAAAACTCTACAAAAGTTTATAGGTATTCAAAATGCCAATAGACTTTTAATGACTCTATGGAATTCTATTAAGTACAATAATTATAGCATAAGGTACAACAATAAAATATCAAAAAAGTCTTTGATTCGACCTAAATATTTGGATATATTTTTAATTGAAAAATCTCTCAAACTCACATATTCAATACAAACATTAAAATTTTCATTCTTTCTCATTTATTTATTTTTCCTTTTATTTGTATTTTTTAAAAATATATTTTTTTATTGCTAACAATAGTTTAAAATCAAAATTATTAACATCATTCATTTATTTTTTGAAATTCCTGTCACAAAACCTCATTAAATTTAAAATTATATTTATTAAAAATTATAAAAAGATTACACTACATAATAAAAAAAATTATAATATTTTATTGACCTATATATTATAAATAATAATTATTTTTAATAAGTAAAATTTAATTTTTTTTATTAATTATTATATAACATTTGATGTTTAATTATTTTCTATAATTTTAGTTAATGTATGTTTTTTGATTATAACTCAAAATTCTTGCACAATATATTTTTCATTAACTTGAATGAGAATATATACATACATACATATATATTAATACATACATATATATATATATATATATATATATATTTGTGTGTGTGTGTGAATAACTATAATAAATTAAACATATTAAAATTTTATAAAGGTATCCTAATTACAAATATTTTAACATACTTATTATTTATTTTCATGTACAAATAATTATCCTAATTAATTTTTTTTTTATTTTTTGACATTGTTTGTATATTACATGACTATTTATATTTTTGTAGTTTTCAAAGATTATGTATATTATTCATTAGTTAATTAACTCTACAAATATGATTTGATGGATAAATATTTTTTAATGATGATAGATATCCAAATCGACGTCAATTATTTGCTCTTTTTCGAGATGTACGTTATCAGCTTCAAGAATTCACAGGTCAAGGTCGTCATCATAAAGCTCAATTGTCTTCATCGGCACAAGTTTATCAAAGTGACAACTTAGATCATTTATTTGATACTCAAGAACAACGACGAACAAATGCTAATGCATGGAGAGATACCATAGCCAATGGAATGTGGAGCGGTTGATTAAATTTCCAATAATGATTAGAAATTTTTTTTATATAAAAGACTACTTATTATTTTGATTGTTCTTTTAATAAAATTTTATTTTGAACTTATAAAAATATTATTCATTAAAATGATGAATTGACATAAAGAATTGAAATTTTGATTTCAATAAATTAAATAGTTCATTTGTCGTTGTTCACAAATTAAATTGATTTAATTTTTAAGTAAGTAAAATTCATTTACATTCATAAATAAAAAATATTTTAAAATTGAAGAGGTTACCCATGTCCAAAAATTATTTAAAAGAAATTAATAAAAAATAAATCACAATTATAAATGACAAAATTCACATAATTCAATGAAAAAATCTACAAAATCTTGAAAAAAGTCTATAAGAGTCTATGAAATTTTGTTTTACAGTCTTATGAGATTCTATAAAAGTCAACAAAAATCTATCAATTCCACAAAAATCCATCATTTTTAAAAAGTCATTAAAAATCTTTAAAAATATAGAATGAATACATCCCCTGAATAAGCCATGTTAAAAATCGTGTACTACACATAAAAAAAAAGAGTAATTCTTTTATGAGATGGTCTCACGAATCTTTATCTGTGAGACGGGTCAACTCTACCGATATTCACAATAAAAAGTAATACTTTTAGTATAAAAAGTAATATTTTTTCATGAATAACCCAAATAATATATTTGTATTACAAAATATGACCCGTGAAACCGTCTGACACAAGTTTTTGCCCAAAAAAAGTACATTAATCTATTTTAGGTCTGATTTTTGAAAAAAAAAATATTTCTAATTGATTTTACATTTTTCGCATTTTTCAGTTTTGTGATGCAATTTACGCTTTATTATATTGACGTCACCGATTTGGGTTGCCTATGTTAATTTATAACTTTACCCTTGACTCCGAATTATGTCCTCATCGATTGTGTGGTCATTTTGACTGGGCTAGTTATATGTACCAAGTCCATGACATACCAACTTATAAAATATACATTATAAGTACCAACTGTTTGATTAAAAAAATATTCTTATAACATCTTAGTTTAAATCTGAATAGACATATTTAAGTTAGAAAGTGATATGAAGTATGAATTTTAAGTAACTTGTAATATTTTTGTGTGTTTAAAAACTATTATTAAAATATATTATAATTAATTATATTATAAATGTATATTGATAATTGATTATGTTAAAAAATTTGTAAGTCAAAATCATCCAATCATTTAAGAGTGTGTTTACTATTACTAAAAAATATTATTGACTTTTCATTTTAAATAATTAGTTTTTTTTATGTTTCTTAACATCATAACTATTTAAGGAAGTAATAAAAAAATACAAAGGACAATGATACTATGGAAAATTTCAACCTCTTTAAAAGCACAACAGTGAATGAGCATCACTAGGAGGGTTACGGTACTTTGTAAGGAAAGAGAGGATACAACTATGGAAGTGGAAAGTGATAGAGACGATGATGAATTTATTCGGGAGACGCCATGGGGAAATTTAGTACCCAACAGCCTCACTCCCAAGACTATTATGGTATTTGTCTCATTAGAACAGAAGGGTCTGGATCAATTTCGTCATTTTTTTATACAATGAATGTTCTTAATTGGAATCGCCAAACCTTCGCAACTGAAAATCGTTTTTCCGCAATGCACATTGTATTTTGCACAATTAAAAGCTGTTGAAAGTCATGTATATTAACAACGCACAATACATGTTGCGGAAAATAGCATCAACGATGCGCATTGTTCGTCGTTGATAAAATCATTGACAACACGCATCGCACGCCGCAGATAATAGCATCAACAGTGCGGTGTCAATCGTACGCTGTTGATGTTCTTATCAATAATGTATGCTTGTACACCATTAAAATCAAATTTGTAAGAAAAATTCAATTTCATTCACGAAAACAAAATATCAAATTTTTACAACAAATTTAGTGCAAGTTTAAGTCTAATCCACACGAGTTAATAAGTTATTCTTTTTCATCATACCAAAACAGAATATTTGAAGATCCAAAACAAGATATAAAATCTCTTACAAACTAGCTAGTACATAATAATGATTAAACTTACAATCCCGCAAATCAGTAGAATCTACATCATTCACACATTACTATAAATTTATATAACCATGTTATTGTGACAAGCAATGTCATCATGATAATTCAAAACATTTAAGCGTACTGATGTCGATAGGGTGGATCGAGTTGAGATTAGTGGACAATTACATCGGGTTTGGTGGATTTCGACACGGGCACAATGGAATTGGGATGAGAAATACCCGTGACGAAGAGTTTGCACACTTAAGAAAGTAAAGAAAATTAGTGGGGCACCAAAAGGTTTTCCGACGCGGCCACTTCGACGCTCAAGTCAATCAACTGTTTACGCGAAGGAAAGTATAATGATAGTCTATGTTCTTTTGTGTAAGAATATATGAACGCTTTAATGTTGATAGACTCATAATAGTTTGCATTCTTGTTGTCATATCTCTCATTGTTATCACTTCCAACTTGCTTAATTGATACATTTTGTGTGATTTTATTGTAAGAGGAAGTTTTCCGTTCTTGGGATAAATATGGGCTAAAAATGATGGTTTTATATCACAATTAAAGTTGCTGATACGATCTTAGTGGAAGATATGAAGCAGAAAATTCAGAAGTGGTTTTTGGACAACTACTCATCGGCTGCCTAGTGAGAATTAAGGAGTTTTTATATCAAGAAAGAAATACAAGATAGAGTTTTTTCCATAAAAAAACTCTATATTCTTAGTGGATATTTCCTAGTTTCTTTTAATTTTTAGTAATTAGGTTTTATTTTAGATTATTGGGCTTTTCTATTTTTGGACCCATTTTTCTTTTGATTACCTACCGCCCACGTGAACAAGGAGGCGACAGAAAAGAGATTATACAAAAAAATATTCTTCCACCAATCTCACGCACAGTAGAGGAAAAGGAGGAGGAAAAGAAGCTGTCCACTACACGTGAAAAGCAAGAACTCCAGTATTTATATTTTCTTTGTTTCTTATTTATATGGAGATTATAAGCCGAAACATGCTTGGCTAATTTCTATTCTGGTTCAAGGGTTGTTTTCACTATTTAATTTATCACTGTGAGGTACTCGTTCTTATATTTAATATGATTGTTATTCCAAGTATTTGTCAACTTATGATTTAATTCTATGAATATTTTATATCAATTAATCTGATAATTTAATTTGATATATGATTTTCTACTGCAAACCATGAATTCAGTGATCCGTAATTGTAATGAATGATTGGTACATGAGTAGCATAGATTAGATGCGTTATGCTATCATAATATATTTAATCTAAATAAAACAACGAAACTCGATCTATCAATTGCAGCTATCTCAGTTGTAAGATTTTTGGATTAACTGTTTTCACAAAACAAAAATGTTATTATTAATTAATATGTAACGCTATCGTGCCCAGTTAATTATTGATAAGTTTTGACTGGATACTGGTTTTGGTCAATTAAATTAGAAAAACACAAGTAATTTAGCGGCTATCCCTATAATTCTAAGGTTAATTGATGAAACAATTTGAATAAATTATTTGTTAGCCGATGAACAGTGATATAATTAAATAGTAGAACTCCTTTGAATCAGACGTTTTCTCATATTAAATTCTTCATTATATTCTAGTTGATTAATTATCATTTTAATTTATTGTTTTCCTTTCTTGGGTAAATTTAGTTTAGTATTTTATTAAACTCATATACAAAAATCCCCCTCTTTTCTTTGCATTTTTATCGAAATAAATTATCTCTCGTTTCCTGTGGATTCGTCCCTGCTCACCATTACACTAATTTATTTAGAGAATTGGAATTTAAGTTGGGTGTGTAGAGCCCAAATTCAGTACACGTAAAACACGTGCATTTATTTGAATGCTAAATCATTTATTTTAATTTAAAATGAGTTTTAGTCATGCATGATTTATTTAAATGCATTATTTTAAATTAATTATGTTTAGGTGATGCACGTTAAATGTTTTTCGAGTTTCATGTTTCAGGCGATCATCCGATACGGGATCGAGGAGAAGAGACCGACGACGAGTTTGGCAATTTTAAGCGTAGTGTTTTATTTTAAGTTAAGGATGAGGCATTTTAAATAATTTATTTGGTTTTATCATTTTTAAAACCCAAATTATTTATGTAGTATTTTATGATCTTTAAACTTTTAAAAGTTTTGACACTTGTGCAAGTTATTTTAAATTTAGAGATTTTATTATAATTAGGGGAGAGTTAGTATTTTTAATTAATTGCTAATTACTAATTAAGCAATTTATTTCCCTAATTTACTACCTAAACACACGCACAAACCTATTTTCACACACACTTACACGACACAACACACACACACATATTTCATTCAAACTTTTATTATTTTGAGAGAAGAAACTAGGGTTCCTTGAAGCAAGAACAGCCGCCCCTCTCCTTGTAATTCTCCAGCAATTTTCGTGAGTTTTATTTCAAGAAAAAAATCGTTGTACGATCGTCCCGGATCAACCCTCGCTTCCTTCCCGCGTCGGAGTCGTCGTTTCGATAACGTTAAAGATTTAAAGGCATGTATATTCTGTTTTTCCTGCGTCGATCTAGTCATATTATGTGTTGCGTTGTTTTTATGCGAGAAAATACGTATGTGATGTGTAGAAGTTTGAGCAATCATGTTTGGATCACTTTTGAAATCATATTTGGGATCTCAAATCTCGTTTTTACTGATTTTTAAATACTGTGATTTTTCGGTCCAGATTTTGGGAAAACTTTCAACATATGAAACGTAGAAATTTTCGATACCTTCGATTTGATATAAAATTCGAAATATTTGGATAAAAATTGAGTGAGATATGATCATTTTCGTGAGACTGCTCAAACTGCGTTTTCTGAAAAATTACGTTATTGATGTGTTCTTGAAGTTTTATTGTTGCAGGCATCGTTGGGGATCGACGGGAGATCTTTTCTGCATTTAGGTATGTTTAGTATGATGTTGGGTTGGTATTTGGTATGCCGGTTAGTGTCGATAGGCACTTGAATTCATTAGAAGTCGTATGAAACGATTTGGTGTCAATTTCCGTGATTAAGAGATTGTACTGTGTTAGGATGGCCGCCGTGTTTCGGGGTGTTTGTACAGGTTGTATCAATGTAGTAGCATCCTAGGAAGGGTCTCGAGGTGTCAGTCCATAATCCGTGCAATCGAGTTTAGAATGTTAAGCAACTCATGTATTGAATTTTCGTGGGTTTTCAATCTGCGCAGGTACCCGGACACGGACCCTTACACGGGGTCCGTGCCTTTGCTTCCTTTGAAGTGTCAAACTTGCAAGCCTACACGGACCCTAACACGGGGTCCGTGCCCTTCCTTCTTTTCGGTGTGTTTTTACAGTATCTACACGAACCCCTACACAGACCTAGGCACGGGGTCCGTGTCTTCCCTTTTCTGCACGACACATTTTACAGTACCTACACGGACCCGGAGCCGGACCCGAGCATAGGGTCCGTGTACTTCATATTTTTGGGAAAAAATTAGACTTCACATCAGGTTTTGTTTTGGGGTTCAAGATAATGGTTAGTAAGATGATTAAAAGAAGTCAAGTCCCGAGGGAACTAGAATGTCATAAGCTACTTATTCACTTCGGTGGTGAGCTTGAGTATCTACGTCTAAGTTATACAAATTAAGTATTTAAACCCATGTTAATATGTGCAGCAGCGGCCTCAAGCGAGATCCAACGAATCCCTCGACACCAAGTAAGTATGCTCGACGTGCAAATGAGAAAACGTTACATTTTTTAGGTATGCTAAATGTCATGTGACTAATTTATGAATGAGTTTGGAAGTCGGTGAACGTGGCCGAGGACCTCTCCACCCCGTTAAAGCATGAACGGGTTTAGATTAGGATTGGAAAGCGGTAAAGCATGACCGAGGACCAATCCACCCGTTAAAGCATGAACGAGGATATCATGTATGTGGCTGTGGATTTTCTCTGTCAGCCCAGTACTGTGCTTTAGTCTGATTAGGCGAATTTATGTATGAGTCACTTGCTTTGAAACATGCCTCTACGCAAAATGATGAAGTTATGTATGTCCAAGTATGTACAAGTATGCAAGCATGTTTAAGAAAAGTTTTATGTTGATGGCACGTCTATGTATGTATGTACGTATGTTCAAGTTTATTTATGCAAGTTCAAATTCCAGTATGTACGTTCTATTTTAAAGCTGCATGTGATCTTATTACGTATCACTTGCTACTTCCAGTTTATACGTGTTGAGTCTTTAGACTCACTAGACTTGATCAATGCAGGTGATGATGCATTTGATGAGACGAGAGAGGTGGACCAGTGAGCTGGCTTGGACTGAGCGGGAGGCTAAACCCGAGGACCGCCAAGTTTTAAGTTTTATGAAATGTTTAAAAGTACTCTGATTTATGTTACTGGTTATGAGATTTTAAGCAAATACATTTGACAAACTTTACTTTGAGATCTTTTATGCAACTACCTTGGGGATGGACATTTTGTTTTATCGAATTTTGAAGGTTCACGATTCATTTACGAAAATTTTTATTTTTCCGCAAATTTCAAGTAGTTAAAAGTACGGTACGTTACAGTTGGTATCAGAGCGGTGTTCTTGTAAAGGGTTATGCCTACTGCCAATTGCGAGAAGCTCACGAAGCCACACCTCAAGTCTGTAAGTTTTAAAGTTTTGAATTATGTTATGTTTTAAGCATTAAGTCATGATTTCAGCATGTCATGTTTCGAGTTCAAATTACGTGCATCTTATGCTATTGATAATATGTTCATGCATGCATATTGGGTTTACGTGTTGGGTAAATTGTTGGAACAGTATGCCTCCTAGACGCATAATTAACCGGGAAGCTAGGGTTGAGGATAGAGAGGCTCGAGAGGAGGGGAGAGACGCTCCACCTCCTCCACCGCCAGATATGCAGGCACATATACTTGCAGGAATGACTCGGTTATTCGCACAGTTTGCGGGGAACCAGGCAACAGTGGATGCAAGGGCTGGGCCCAGACCAGAGGCGGTGTATGAGAGGTTTAGGAGGATGAATCCTAAGGAGTTCTGGGGGACTACTGACCCGATGATAGCTGAAGGATGGATTAAGTCCATCGAGGTGATTTTCGCATTTATGGAGCTACAAGACGCAGATAGGGTTAGGTGTGTCACGTTCTTTCTGATAGGGGACGCCAGAATTTGGTGGGATAGTGCGTTGGTGTTAGTGAACTTGCAGACACTGACGTGGAACGGTTTCAAGGAGGTCTTCTACTCCAAATACTTCATTGAGGAAGTACGATCCAGATTGACAAGGGAGTTTATGACGCTGCGACAGGGAGACAGTAGCGTGGCGGACTTTGTCAGGAAGTTCGAAAGGGGTGTCACTTTGTGCGCCTGATAGCTAATGATGCCCAGGGAAAGCTGAGGCATTTTATGGACGGTTTGCGGCCGATCTTGGGTCGCGATGTGAGAGTTGCTGGTCCTACTACCTATGCTGTTGCCGTATCTAGAGCCTTGGCGACAGAGCAGGATCAAAGGGATATTGAGAGTGATAAGCAAGAGGCCCTATCAGTCACCGCAGCAGCAGCAGTAGCATCAGCGACCTCAGTTCAAGAGGCCATTCCAGGAACAACCAGAGAAAAAGCCACTTCAAGGACCGCCGAGAGGCAAGGGTCCTGTCCCACGGCAGCAGGCCCCTCAGAGGCCGGAATACCCAGTGTGCCCGAAGTGCAACCGCCAGCACCCGAGACAGTGTCTATATGGGTCGAGCAAGTGCTTCAAATATGGAGCTAGTGATCACATGTTAAAGGAGTGCCCACAGTGGAGGCAGCTAACCCAGGGGAGAGTGTTCGCCATGCATGCTCAGGAGACGAAACCAGACACGACACTATTGACCAGTAAACTTATTTAATTAAGCACCGCATTATACTTGCCATGCATGTTTTGAATTTTATTGGGGATTATTAGTGTGCTAGTTAATACTTTGGTGACTTGGGATAGAAATTTTCTGCTATGCTTGAGGTTAAGGTTAGAACTTTGGAATATAAGTTTTGTGTTGTACTATCGTCTCTCAGGGAATATTTTTATAAAGAGAGTATCCACGAAGACCTTAATAGATTCAGGGGCCACCCACTCCTTTATTTCAGAGTCGTTCGCTAGTCACCTGGACGTCAAGTCTATTGGACTCGACGTTAGCTACTCAGTGGCAGTCCCATCAGGGGAAGAATTATCAGCTACTAGTGTGGTCAGAGACATCGATCTAGAACTGCAGGGCCACCTAGTGTATGTCGATTTGATTGTGCTGCCAATGCCAGAGTTTGATATCATTTTGGGAATGGACTGGCTGACGAAGAACAGAGTTCTAATCAATTTCCAGAAAAGGTCAGTGTTGGTAAGACCTTTGGGCATGTAGCAGTTTTTATTTGAGCCAGCGAGATGGAGGAGTTTTCCTCGCATAATCTCTTGCATGCAGGCGCGGAGATTTATGCACAATATTCTATGTTTGGTTGTGTTTTTTCATAAAAGAAGATTTTCAAGTGCTTGATTTAGTTACAATATTCTATGTTTAAAATAATGTGTAAATAAATTAAAAGTGGTAAACCAAATATGTAAGAGATAGTAGAGAAAAAAATGGAACAAACTGATAAAACATGTTGAATTGACAAATAAGACCAAAGAATAAAATCTTAACGTTAAATATAATGTAGGGGTAAATTTAGAAAGATTTTTTATATGATGGATAATACCAATGTGGTCAGCATACGAATATCAAACATTATAATATAGTATAAATAATATAGATATAATGTTAATATATTGTTTTCTAGTACTTAAAAGCAACGTAAGTTTTAAAATTTTCTTTTGATATTCAAAACTTTGTTGGATATCGTATTATTTAAAATCATTTAAATGACGTTTAGATTTGATTTTGCGTGTTTCAACGCTGACTCGAACTATTATGGTGTTTATGCGATAATAGCTTTTCTTGCGAATCCTTAGAGACTTTCTCCAGTCTCCTAATTAGGTCCACGATCAGAAATTTTGTTCTTCGTGTAGACTGCACTAGAAATTCGCATAAAATTTGGCCGATATTAAATCGTCGGAATTTAAAAAATGGGGAGTCGGGATAGCAGCAGCACTCTGGAGGAAAGATTTGATCGAGTTTTGTAGAGGAGAGGATGAGGCCGAATTTTTGTTCTTCTAAAGTGAGGTGAGGGAAAAAATCTAATTTGATTTTTTTAATGTGTTTATTGTGTATATATATATATATATATATATATATATATATATATATATATATATATATATATATATTATTAACTCTTCAATAATATATATATAAATATAATATTTCAATTCTTCTAAGGTTCTAACCTTTTCAGGATTTTATATTTTCATTATTTAAAATTTCTCATATAATGTTTTCAATTCTTGAGAATATCATTATCTATTCAATGTGTGTGTGTCTATATCTATATTTTTATATATATACACACACACATATGTATATATATACACACATCCATATATAGATATATTTTTATATACACACATATACATATATAAAAATAAATAATTATTATTTAATTACTTAATTAGTTATTAATTAATTAATTTTAGATTTCTCTATAATATTTCATGAGAATCTTGTATATGGTAGTCACCACTAATAATTTAATTTTTAATTAGTATATTCTAAATTCACTAAGTAAATAATTATGTAATCATTATAACTACGATCAACGATCAGACAACGCTGATATATCAAATGTACAATCTTGTTCATAAAATGAAAAATGAAAATTTTGGTCGAAAGCCAAAATTTTCCACTGATCCATTTTTGGCAGCTGTCAGTTTTGTGAACTTATTCGCTAAAACAGGTAGTTTTACTCTCCTCACATAATTAGCAATTAAGCTAAATTCCATAAGTTCCAATATATGGAATCCACTGATAAACTCATTCATAAGAAATCTGTTTGATCTCCATCAAACTACGATATTCAAA
Source organism: Primulina tabacum (assembly GCF_025594145.1). Lineage (NCBI taxonomy): Eukaryota > Viridiplantae > Streptophyta > Magnoliopsida > Lamiales > Gesneriaceae > Primulina > Primulina tabacum. The sequence continues at coordinate 44,803,669 of NC_134551.1, forward strand.
TTCAACTTCTTGAATTCGACTATCTCAACGAAAACACATAATCCAATACTTGTGTGACCCTCAATGGTTCAGAAATACAGCTAGTCGTGAGTTCACAACTTCATGTGATTCAGAACAAATTTGTTCTTATTCGAGCTCACCCTAATTAGCCTCATTCTTTTCATCGACCCCGTTATAACTCAAATCTGATTTCACCTATCGGATCATTGTAAGAACGTCTAGTAGCATCGCCACATGATGCCCTATGTATCAATGATATTGCCTGCAAGAACATTAAGTTATAGTTAGCGTACATTACGACACATTCAAGTCATACATCTCGATCGAATCTACAACGATTTGTATATCGAGAGTTTCAAATAAATTCGATAATGATATGGTGTATCTTTGAGTAATAATAGTGTCATGATATGTGTAACTGAGTAAATATCTTTCCAAAATACTTATGTCTTACTCTGACCAGAGTTTTTTTTACTAGTAACTCATCAGATCACATATGATATCTTGACTCATAGATGAGCGTTAATCCCCGACTACAATGCATTGTTTTCTACGTATTTCGAAATTATACCCAACCTTACCACCTGATGACCTTCAATAGAATTGGTAAACTGATCAAAGTGCATACTAGTACGTAGAACATCCATGTTTTTCTGGGTCAAAGGACTAATTGTATACAACCATATCTGCAAACTATTTCACTCGATAAGTGATAATCATTTGGAAAGTTCGAGAGAAGTTTGTTCAGTACATCATCAAATGATCATCCATCTACCAATGAAACATGACATTTACATCACAGATATTAGTTTGAAGTCGAGAGACTTTTATTCTCATTTTAGGCGGATGAATCGAATAAAAATCAGTTTATAATATATATTATGCTTCCTAATGAGTTTCAAGATCTTTCAATTTAAGGCATACCTCATGATATTTATTGTATAATATAAAACTTTATATATTCACTTGCATGTGTATACATGTAAGGTAAATGTCATAATTGTATAAAATCATAAAAATATTATTAAAATAAATATTTTTTTACATAATAGCCAATAAAATTCAAATCACAGGTTGATTTGTTGGACACATACTCTAACAATAACAAAATATTAATATGTACGTTGTATCCTATCCAATTACATGTTCTGAATACGATATAAATAAATATATGTATTAAATTTTTTTGCAATATAATTTTTTTGAAAAAAATTAATATAATATAGAACTTTGAAAAAGTTATATACAAGTGGTGTATTAAATAAAACAATGATATTTAACCACTTAAAACAAAGATATCATAAAAACATGGTGGTTGTCCAATGTGTAGTCATCATAACTCGCCAACTAATCGGGAAATTGGCCTTCAGTCCTCAGCCGTCGATTTTTTTTATGTTCAGTCCCTGGGTACTTTTTTAGTACCACATTTCCACATAAAGTGTACCACATTTTGTATGACATAGTACCACAATTTTGTGGGTAGAGAGTGAACCCAAAGAAATATTTTGATTGGGGATTTTTCACCAACTTCCCCCCAACTAATTGGACATATTTATCTCATTAAAACGTTTAATATAGTATTAGTCTTCAAACAGAGAAAAAGGGCTGAATATATTTCCAAGACGTCGCGCAGAGTTGGTCAAAGATGGAAAACGATGTCGTATGTTTGTCCTTGTGAGTCGGGCTGGGAAAATTTCGGTATACCGTGCATACCATATCGAAATATACCGTATATACCAATATTAACGGGATACCGAAAATAATACCGTACCGAAATTTTTTGTATCGGTATCGGTATATGTTTTTGAAATGTTCGGTAATTCGGTATATACCGAAAAATTATTATAATAAAATTATTTTGTTGTGATTGTGATGAGATTAACAATTTTTTTAAAAAAATTTCGGTATAGACGGTATTATACCGATACTGTATCGAAATTGCGGTATACCGAATTTTTTTGGTAAAAACGGTATATAATTTATGTCATACCGAAATTTTGGTGTACCGACATGACGATATATAGAAATTTCGGTACGGTATCGGTATTCATTTATAGGTACCAAAAAATTTCGATACGGTATACGATATTATTAGAAAAATCGGTATACCGTACCGAACCAGGCCTACTTGTGAGACCCCATGCAATTGAGGGACAATGTATATTTCATATATCCATGGTAATATTGGTGTTTAACTATATATGTCATGTCCCAAGCACATAATTAAAATCAAACATAAAAATGCCTGAGTGCCTAAAATAAATTTTACTTAAAATTATTTCTTATTCATTGTCATTTTCTAGAAAACAGCTAATTTAGACTGTTTTTATCATATCATTCTACATATATAATAAAAATATTTATCAAGATTATGTTCGACGAGAGTATCGTTGCTACTATTTCTTTTAGAATAAACATTCTTCTTGTATCATTATATGTATACCATTACACAAGTACATATTTTAGAGATGGGTTGTGCAAGTGCAAAAGTATATAACTATCGTGTTGTATCGCGAATTTAAATTTAAATGTAACACCTCAAACACACTTGTTACCTCAAAATAAAATGTGATGAGAATTTATGGTGATGGTAACAATAAATATATGATACAATCAAAAATTGGAAAACTTTATTTTTTATTGATAAAAGTTTTGTTGGTTTAAATTGGCGATATGTTGCCTCGAAAAAATCTCTTGTCATAATCTAGCCAGTTTGGTTAAGTTACACTTATTATATATCATTTACGTGAAACTAAAGTTTTCAAGCTTATTTAGGTCGATTGATCACCACGATGTCAAACAACATCACGGTTAATACACAAAAAGTAGGCCACCCAAAAGTGGAAAGCATTTGATGCAACTTTCTATCCAAGTGGATGCTCCTCTAGGTCAAGTATCTTTGACCTAACATCATACCATTTTAACAATAGAAAGTTGTGCCAAATTAATAATTAACAACTTAATTGAAAAGTGTGAATTTGAGTAAAATTGGAAAGAATAATAAAAATATTTGAATTTAGGAAATGAGAAATTAAAACCAGAAAAATTGTTGGATTTAGATACTCTACTATGTTGAAAATACAACACTTGATGCCGAAGACTTTTTACACGAAACGATCACATGATCATCTTGTCGACATCACACCATATGAGTAAATTAAAAAAGTTGTCAGATTAAACAAGATGATCATGTCATCTCGTGTAAAAAATGTACAGTATCAAGGTGATATGTTTTCAACATAGTAGATGATGTGAATAAAAAAATGTTACATATATGGAGCAAAACACCGAAATGGACCTCGTGGGATTCCATCCAATCATTTAGCACCACATGCAAATCTCACAGAGCATATTTCAAGGCAGAAAGTTGATAAAAGTTCCGGGGAGGTTTACGACTCCCTCCACGCATAAACCATAAGCATTGCACCCAACATTTCATTTCTCATATCCACAAATGGCGAGTGCTACGGGAGGCGGCTGCAAGAGTTGCAAGGCTGAGTTACTCGGCGCCTCGGAGGTCGACGATGAGCAGTCGTCGTCATGGAGGCTCAACATTAATGAATTTCGCTTGCCGGAGCGCTGTTCCGATCACCGTCACAAGTCGTTCAGTCTCCGACGCCTGCTCCGCGATAAAAGTATGTTATTCAGAATTGTTTGTTGACGCATGAAAGTGCGTTGGTATACCGAACTTTATACTCTTTTGTGTTAACGGAATGATCTCGTGGATTACTTTTGTTTACGATAAGGGAAGATGGTGACATTTATGCCGGAGATAAGCGTAACGTAGATAGATATATACTTAGTTTTCTGAATCGGAGTGGGCGAAGCCATTAACATCCGTGTTCTGAAAAGTATATATGCGTGTTAGTGTGTGTATAACATAGGCAACAATGAGCAGTGGCGGAGCCAGAAATATGGTTCTGCTCGAGCTAGAATTTTAAACTCTACAATCTTTTAATATTTTAAATTGATCTATCCAGGCTACTATCATATTATTCCAAAATTATACAAAATTTACATATAAATTTTTTTTAAAAAAAAATTGAACTACCCGAGCTAAAGCCCAGGTACATATGGACGTGCCTCTGGCAATGAGGGACGAATGATGTTGCGTGGACTATTTTGTTCAGATGCTGGACATTCGATTTTGTTATGTTTAATATTTCAAGCTTTTTATGACAGCACTTTTTTCAGAAACATTTCCATAATCAGTTCGCATCATTTACTAGATTTAAAATCGCGTGTCATGTTTGATACCTTCCTTTTGAGTTCTCAATTTTACTTACCTCGTTCCTCCATGTCTACAATAATGATGACACAATTGAAATTTATCTGTTCCTTTTGACCAAAAACGATGTCGATATTTGATGTCTTCATTTATTTTTCAAGAGAAACAAGGAAGAATCGCTGAATATTACAAGAAGCAGGAGAGACTACTAGAAGGATTCAATGAAATGGAGACAATGCATGAAGTAGGTGGTTTACCTGGTGCTCTTACAGAGGTTAGTTTCGGAGCCCGGTATGATTCTGCATTTCATTTTTAAAGAAATAACAGCAGTTATCTCAAGGGAAACTACGGTAACCGAGGAAAGGCGTAATCTTGATGTCATAATTTTGAAGCCCAAGCATATTGTGGTAAAGAGAGATGAGGAAAAAAAGCAGATTCTATAGTTACTCATCTATATATATATATATATTATATTATATTATATACTTATAAAAGTATGAATACCTGAAAAGTTTGTCAATTGTGAACATACATAATTACCCTTCGTACATGTTTTCTTATTTTCATTATCAAGTAACATATGTGGTAATTTCACACTTAGTCTATTAATTAATAATTAATACTAATTAACCACATTTTATGGTTATGGTTATGATTTTGTTTTTTTGACTCTTTCTTCAATCTCCTAATCTGATCAAGGACTTTATTTAAGCTGATTGTATGTGTATACAAATAAAATACAACGAAACCATATAAAGTTAAATTATATTAAAATAAAGATTGTTCATTTCACTTAAGTCAATAAATTCTCTGGCTAACCATTGGCTTGCAGAACATCTAATTTAACATCTTCCTTCGTACATGTTTTCTTATTTTCATTATCAAGTAACATATGTGGTAATTTCACACTTAGTTTATTAATTAATAATTAATACTAATTAACCAAATTTTATGGTTATGGTTATGGTTTTGTATTTTTGACTCTTTCTTCAATCTCCTAATCTGATCAAGGACTTTATCTATGCTGATTGCATGGGTATACGGATAAAATACAATAAAAAGTTAAATTATATTAAAATAAAAATTGTTCATTTCACTTGAGTCAATAAATTCTCTGGCTAACATCTTATCTCTTCAATTCCTGAATTCTCCAGGTGGTTGCCTTCCTCGAATAAGCTTTGTATCATATTTGCATGTAAATCTGTGATTAACTGAGTTTGGTTTGACACTCCAACACATTCAATACAAAGTTCATCATCCCAACTCATACACTGTATGACAATAATGGAAACACTATGATAAACTTTGGCAAGCCCCTTTTTTTTTATCAATTTATGTAAGTAAAGAAATATTGTATAAGTTGGCCTGGGAAGAGAGTCTTAGTTGTTCCCAGCATAATGCTTGACGAGCATCTTGGTGGCAGAGAAGTGTTGAATCATAATTCTTTTAAGTAGCTAATAGTCTTCTAATGGTGATTAAGGACTTAATTATTGATAAAGCATTCTTGCATCTTTGTCTTTTATTCTCCAATTTCTACCAGGATGAAATGAAAGCAGTAGCCAGGAGTGAAAGGATGGCTATTAACATCTCCAACATGGCCAACTTATTCCTTTTTCTAGCAAAATTTTATGCTTCAGTTGAGAGCAGATCTTTGGCTGTCATTGCGTCAACAATGGATTCTTTCCTAGACCTGTTATCAGGGCTGATTCTGTGGTTCACTTCTCATGCCATGAAAAATCCAAACCAGTATCACTACCCAATAGGAAAGAAACGGATGCAACCAGTGGTAAGCCTTCACATGGTATTCTTCTTTATAAAAAATAAGGTTGTGTTTGGATGGTGTGATTTGAAGCTATGGATTTCAAATCTATTTGGTTGTTTAGATAAATTCATGTTGGATGAATTTCAAATTCACTCCAACCTTAACATGTGTCAATGTAATGGTAAATTCACCCGTCACACTTTTTATTTTTACTTATTTTACACTTACATTGACTTGTTGGTCGAACTAATCTATATTTCAATTTTACATGCGCCGGATAAACAAGGAAATAGTTCATTCTGGTTTTAGATGAGAACTCACATTTAGCTCAGTATCATATCTTTGATATTAAATGGCTGATTATTTTTGGGTTTGGCTGTCTCAGGAATTGGCAAAAGAATAGGTTGAAGTTTGTACCTTTTTTTTTTCCAGTCTAGGTGTCCATGCTAGTAGTACTTCCTGAGAGGAGGTGCTTTTGCTCAAATTTTTTGAGGTTACCAAGTACACTGTTTGCAGGGAATTATTGTTTTTGCATCTGTAATGGCAACTCTTGGATTGCAAATTATATTGGAGTCTGTCCGGCAACTCATAGCTAAGGTATTTACTTTTGATTTTACTCATTTGTCAGACAACTTAATCAATTATACAGTTATCCCACATAAGCATGTTTAGATTCAATAGTGAACTTTCCATTTATATTGTTTTTTTCCTCGTTAACAATTTACTTTTCCCATTTTTGCAGTCGGGTCCAAAGATGGACCATAAGAAAGAAATGTGGATGGTAGGGATCATGGTTTCTGTAACTATTGTGAAGTTTTTTCTTATGCTTTATTGTCGCAGATTCAAGAATGAAATTGTTAGAACCTACGCCCAAGATCATTTCTTTGATGTCATCACGAACTCAATTGGACTAATAACTGCTATTTTGGCAGTTCGGTTCTTCTGGTGGATTGACCCTACTGGTGCCATAATTGTGAGTCTGTCACTTATAACTTGAGAAATGGAAAAGCATAGCCTTCCATATCTCATGTTTTTAAACAATGCATATCAAGAGTCGACTTTAAGAAATTTGTCCGTATAATAGGTTTTTTCGGTGCAGTTCATACTGTCTGTTGGATTAAGTCTGCACGTCATATTTATTTTTTTATGAAGACGTTTCTTTCTATGTCACAGATAGCAATTTATACAATCAACACATGGGCGAAAACTGTTCTCGAAAATGTACGGTCTTTGATTGGAAGAACAGCTCCGCCGGATTTTCTTGCGAAACTAACATATCTCATATGGAACCATCACAAAGAGGTCAATCACATTGATACCGTGAGAGCGTACACATTTGGTTGTCATTACTTTGTGGAGGTCGACATCGTGTTGCCAGAGGACATGATGTTGAGTCAAGCTCACAATATTGGTGAAACATTACAAGAAAAGCTCGAGCAACTTCCTGAGATTGAAAGAGCTTTTGTTCATATAGACTTCGAGTTCACTCATAGACCAGAGCACAAGAACAATGTATGATATAGATATCATTTTGATGATTTGGGTTCGGTTTGCTCGGGAAACAAAAAGAGGGGCAAACTGTTTTAAATAGTTTTTCTGAGTATAACTTAACTTAGTCTGCTGTTTCTTCTGTGTCTTCGTGGCCTTTGGATGCATTGTTGTTCAAGCAATGCATTTGCTACCAAATTACCTATTTTACCGTTTAATGTAATGAGCAATGGTCGATCAAATAATTTGGGCTGCTCATTGAGCTATACCTTGTGTAAAACCCGGGATTTTATACAATCGTGATCATATCAGATTAATAATTTGATTATACTAGGATGGTGTAATCTTGGATATTAATATTATCATTATTCAGAATATAAGATTTTTGCAAGATATCTAAGTCGTGTAGATAATTTTATCGTGTGCTGAATTTTGAAGCTCGAAATTAAGATAGTATTATCTATCGTGCAACTTGAAATTTTGGGAGGAATAAATCTATCTCCATCCAAGAAATTTAATAAGGAATTTCGAATTTAAGCAGATAAAGATCGAAGATTTGAGTTGAGATTGAGATACCAGAATTGAAGATCAAGCATGAGATAATAAAATCCCTAGAACTCGAATCAAACAGTGCACATATATATTATGTAAATTTCGAAATTTTAGGAGATGGAAGATTTGGAATTCGGTTATCACCCAAATCACGATAGATCACGATTCGAGATAAAAGATTTGATTCAGAATTCAAACGCGATATCACTCGATCACGATAGCAGCCAACCCCTATAAATAGGAGGGCCCTATAGCTCGAAAATTACACCACAATTCTCACCAAAATTTCGAGACTCTCCCCTCTAGTGTCCTTGGGATTTTTGAGTACAGCGAAGCGCTGCCGCCGTCCAGCCGCCGAAGTAGTAATTTCGAAAATTCTAGTGCAGTAAACCCTAGCCTTTCACGTTTATTTTCATCAAGAATTTAAGGTAAGTGAGCTTGTTTTAAATTATTGAATTTCGGTGCATATATTTTCGTTTTTGTAAAAATTTCGGTCCAGTACAATTCTTCTTCTACGCCCTCGTGGTTACGATGTTTTTGCATGAGTTATGTTTTGACACTGTGAGAATTCAACTTGATATGGGTGGGAATCCCAACCATACGTAACCTTACGCGATGGAGGACATAACCACTATACGGCCTCGCCCCTTAGAGGAGTAAAAATTAGGGACTGATATCAGTAAACCATTGAAAGTAGATGAATCTCAGTTTCGGGTTAATGATGTGCACGTGGTATGAGTTATGTTTGCATGGTATATATTTCGAAAATTGCATGTTGTTTTTATTGTACTCGAACGACCCCCACTTGCTGAGTGATGACCATATCACTCACTCTTTACAACCTTCCTAGATAAATCCGAAGAACAGGTGGAGGAAGAGGAATCTGAACAATTTTTGGGCTGTTGATTGTTATCAATTTCGAGATGGACTAGTAAAGGGATTTACGAATTTTTATTAATTTAAATTTCATGTAAGACGTTTCCGCAAATTTTATTTTATTTCAGTTGTAAAGACTTAGTTTCGAGAAATTATGATTAATAAACTGGTTATCGGTTTATACTATGCTACGAGGCTGGTTGTTTTCAATTGTGTGATTATGTCAAATCCCGAGTTTTGGGGCGTTACATTTAAGTGGTATCAAAGCCGCCAGGTTCATAATCCGAGTGGGAAAAATCGATTTTCGAAAAAAAAAATTATGTGGAATTTTTACTCAAGGCCGACGCTATCCCCTCCGAAACGGCCCAACGAGCGATTTTCACAACTTTGTGGTGAGGTAGGGGTCGAAATCGCGAAATTCCTTCGTTTAGGCCTCCGAAACCCCGTTTTTGCCGTTTTAGGAAAGTTTCGTAAACCCTATAACTTTTCGTAGGAAACTCCGAATTTGATTCTGTCAACTGTCCTGGAATCCTCTCAACATATGCTTCGAATCCATATGTCTATCTCAAAACTTTTCATTTTTGGAAATTTTCGAAAATTTTTAATTTTCAGTACCTTACTCTATCCTGATATTTTATTCTGTCATATTTATGATATTCTGAGCATTTCCTATCTCTTTATTTCAGGAAATGGCCCCATCAAGTCCCCCGATATTCTGTACTCGTGCCCAAGCTGCCATCCGTATGAAGCAGCTTGCCCTTGACAATCAGTCGCGCCTGATTAAGCGACTTCGAGCCCGATTAGGCGAGAAGAGACAAGAAATTCAGACTCTAGCCATGGTAAATGAGGACATAAGGGTCCAACTCAATAAGGCGATCTACCAGGGAGAGCTGGTAAGAGGGGATAACATGGATTTGAGGGATGGCATAGACCATGGCTTGTCTCGAGAGAAAAAGCTGCAAGAAGATATCGACCGGTATCGAAAAGAATTGGAGGAAGAAAAACAGCAAAATGCCAGGAGTAAAAAGAGACTGGAGAACTTGAGTGAGGCTATGAGCTGCCTTTCAAAGGTGAATCATCATCTGACTCAACAGGGTGAAGCGCTGAAGAACAAGATCAAGCAGAATAAGAGGGAGCACGAACAGCGCCACCAGATTACCATAGATCTGTTGGACGAGGCAGAGCCAGATGTTCAGGGTTGGAAGACGCAAGTGGCCCAGCTTAATATGGAGAATGCCCGGCTCACTTATATGGTAGAGCTACTTCAGGAAGGAGATCCGGATGAGGAGCCAGAAGAGGATGAGCCTATAGAGATTGAGGAGCCTATAGCAGCTGTTGGAGATGGAGAGATAGAGGATTAGACTAGGATGTTTTAGTGATTTTGTTCTAGGAGTTTATTTTTTCAATATTACTATTTTATTCAGTACGACTTTTATTTCCTTTAGATTGGTCATGTTCTTTCTTTAAGAAATTAATAAAAATTTGTTCTATTTGATTCATTGATTTCAATTTATTTCAGCACAATCTATTGTATGAACTCTACTCGTTCAACAAATTCTTAGAACTTGTAATTGTAGAAAATGGCCGGCAGACCCCCGAGACAGAACCGCAACCCGCATTATGCTAATATCGACCGTGAAGGCAGACATGAGAATGGGCAGGGAAATGGACCCCCGCCTGCAGTCAACTTAAGCCGAGCTGATCTTATGGTCATAGCCACCATTGTGGAGACAACACTGCAAGGGTTGGGAAACCTGAACGCCAATCAGCCACCACTACCTCCACCACCGAATGGAGTCAAATTTCATTACGAGTCTCTCCGTAAGAACAGGTGTACGACATTCAGAGGGGACGCCGATCCTGAAGTTGGCCAGAGTTGGCTAAAGAGTGTCGAGATTCAGTTGAGGCTATTGGAAGTTCCCGAGGCACTCAAAGTGGAATTGATCGTGCCTTTTCTGGAAGATAGAGCAGCTAAATGGTGGGAAGCAGTCTCGCCAGCCATGACCGCTGTTGGACCAATCACATGGCGAATCTTCCGAGAAACATTTCTGAAACAATACTACCCGGCAGAAGTCAGATTGCAGAAGTTAAGTGAGTTTGAGAATCTCACTCAAGCTCCAGATGTGTCACTAGTGGAGTACACATCTCAGTTCAATGCCCTTGGGTCGTATGCTCCGGCAATCATGGCGGATGAAGTTTTGAAGCTGCACCGTTTCAAGAAGGGATTGAACAGCCGAATCCAGTTGGCCTTAGCAGTTTATCAGCCCGCCAATTTTGCAGATCTTATGGGCGCAGCTATCCGAGCTGAAACTGATATCCGTCGAAGAGAGGGAGAGAATAAGAACAAGTGTCCTCATATCGGTCAGTCTTCTCAGGGAGGTCAGAAATTCAGGAAACCCAATCAATCAGGCGGACCTTCTTCAGGGCAACCCTCAGCGGCCAACTATCAAGGACCCAAGCCGTGCCCGACATGCCATTTCAGACACACCGGGGAGTGCCGAAGAAATAGTGGTGTATGCTTTGGATGTGGGAAAGCGGGACATCGAATTGCCGAATGTCCTAATGCTGCCAACCAAGCAGCCGGGCCCAACAAGGGAACTGGGCAAAATACTGGAGCTAACCCCAACAAGCCAAAGGAAGGCAAGCCTAACGCCAGGGTCTTTGCTATGACTCAAGAAGAGGCCGACGACGCCAATGAAGTCGTGTCAGGTACCATCCTAATTCAAAAAGTGTCTGCTTATGCGTTATTTGATTGTGGTGCTACGCATTTCTTTATGTCTAAGAGACTTGCTAAGAAACTAGAACTTAAGCCCGAATTATTAGCTGAACCTTTTCGAATAGCCACACCTACAAGTAAGGCCATCGAAACTCACGAGATTCACAGGGACTATTTAATCAGTATCGGTAATCACACATTCAGTGCAGACTTGATACAATTAGTTATGGCCGACTTCGACATCATTCTAGGAATGGATTGGTTAGCCAGAAACAATGCATTAGTGAACTGTAAAGGGAAAAGAGTTAAGCTCCGAACCCAAATCAGGAAGAGATCGTGTATCATTGTAAATCCAAGGAACAGAAATCACTCCTTTCCGCTTCCCAAGCATGGAAAGCCATGAAGTCCGGAGAAGATATCTACCTAGCAATGGTTAGCGAAGTGCAAGAAGAAGTCGAACTGAAGATAGAAGACATCCCAATAGTATGTGAGTTCCCGGATGTTTTTCCGGAAGAACTCCCAGGGAAAATACCGGACCGCGAAGTTGAGTTCGAAATTAATCTAATTCCTGGTGCAGCACCAATTTCGAAAGCACCTTACAGGATGACGCCAGCTGAACTCAAAGAGTTAAAGGAGCAACTCCAGGAATTGCTGGACAAAAAGCAAGTTCGATCGAGTGTATCCCCATGGGGAGCACCAGTACTCTTCGTGAAGAAGAAAGACGGGAGTATGAGACTGTGCATTGATTATAGAGAACTGAACAAGATCACTATCAAGAACAGGTACCCTCTACCGAGGATAGACGACCTATTTGATCAACTTAAGGGAGCCGCAGTCTTTTCTAAACTGGATCTGAGGACTAGATACCACCAACTGAAGGTCAGGGCTGAAGATATCCCCAAAACATCTTTTCTGATAAGATATGGGCACTATGAGTTCATAGTGATGCCTTTTTGGCTAACCAATGCACCTACAGCCTTCATGGACCTAATGAATAGAGTGTTCAAACCATTCCTCGACCGATTCATAGTGGTGTTTATTGACGACATCCTCGTCTATTCTTCCAACGAGAAAGAGCATGAAGAACACCTCCGCCTTGCACTACAAACTCTGAGAGAAAAGGAGCTCTATGCTAAGTTTAAGAAATGTGAGTTCTGGCTAAAGAGTGTATCCTTTTTAGGACATGTAATCTCTGAAGCAGAAGTATCAGTGGACCCCAAGAAAGTTGAGGCAATTACAGAATGGCCAAAGCCTAAAAACGTCACAGACATCAGGAGCTTTCTAGGATTGGCAGGTTATTACAGGAAGTTCGTCGAAGGTGTTTCTTCAATTGCCATACCACTGACTAAACTCACTTAGAAGAATTCCAAGTTTGTCTGGGACAAAGGTTGCGAGAAAAGTTTTCAGACATTAAAAGAAAAGATCGCATCCACGCCAGTACTAATCTTACCCAGTGAAGATAAGGAATTCACCATCTACAGTGACGCTTCTAAGGAAGGTCTGGGATGCGTACTCATGCAAGAGGGAAGAGTGATCGCCTACGCATCAAGGCAGTTGAAACGACACGAGCAGAACTACTCTACGCATGATCTGGAGTTAGCAGCAGTTGTCTTTGCTTTGAAAATTTGGAGGCACTATCTCTATGGAGCCATGTGTGAAATTTTCACAGATCACCAGAGCCTCAAGTACTTGTTCACCCAAAAAGAACTAAACATGAGGCAAAGGCGCTGGATCGAACTACTGAAGGACTACGACTTGACTATAAGTTACCATCCAGGTAAAGCGAACAAAGTGGTCGATGCCCTGAGTAGGTAAAATGGAGGCAAGATCACTCTAGCTTCACTCTCCGCTCGGCCATGTCTGCAGGAGACCGTCAAGTTAAATCAGGACCGGGACCCCGAGCTAAAGAAACTTAAGGGACAATTCGAAAGCGGGAAGTCTCAAGATCTACAAATTGATGACAAAGAAGTCCTGTGGATGAAAGGACGACTGTGTGTACCAGATAGCGATAACCTTCGTTGAGAAATACTGTCAGAAGCACACAAGTCCAAATTTTCCGTTCATCCAGGGAGTACAAAAATGTACCGAGACCTTAAGGAGAATTTCTGGTGGAACGGAATTAAAAAAGACGTGGCAGAATTTGTCTCTAGATGCCAAGTTTGTCAACAGGTCAAAGCAGAGCACCAACGACCCGGAGGATTATTGCAACCTTTGAAGATACCAGAGTGGAAATGGGAACATATCTCCATGGAATTTGTGGTAGGGTTACCAAAGTCGAGGCAAGGTCAGGACGGAATATGGGTAATCATAGATAGACTTACGAAATCTGCACACTTCCTACTCGTCCGTAATCTGGACAAGTTAGCTACACTGTATATGGACAATATTGTAAGACTTCATGGAGTACCAGTGAGTATCCTGTCTGACAGAGACCCAAGGTTTGTCTCACGTTTTTGGAAGAGTTTCCAAGAGACCATGGGAACGAAAGTTACTCATAGCACGGCCTATCACCCTCAAATCGATGGCCAAATCGAGAGAACAATTCAAACCTTGGAAGACATGCTGCGAGCATGCGCCCTAGAATTCAGTAGCAATTGGATCAATCATCTACCGTTGGTCGAGTTTGCTTATAATAATAGCTATCACAGCAGTATCGGGATGGCTCCATACGAAGCTCTCTATGGAAAGAAATGCCTATCACCCTTATATTGGGACGAAGTGGGAGAAAAAGCAATAGTAGGACCCGAGCTCGTACAGATAACAATAGACAAGGTTACAATAGTCCGAGAGAAACTCAAGGCAGCTCAAGATCGACAAAAGAGTTGGGCCGATCTGAAAAAAAGGCCAGTGGAATTCAACGTTGGCGAGAAGGCCTACGTAAAAGTATCGCCTATGAAAGGATTTGTCCGATTCAGTAAAGCTGGGAAGCTAAACCCTCGTTATGTGGGACCCTATGAGATTTTGGAGAAAGTGGGCACGCTAGCATACAGATTGACACTGCCACCAAGCATGTCTAGAATTCACAACGTTTTCCATGTGTCCCAACTACGGAAATACATCTCGGACCCAAGCCACATGTTGGAAGCAGAACCGCTCATGATCGAAATCAACTTGGGGGAAGAGCTGAAGTACGAAGAAGTTCCCATCAGAATCGTGGACACCAAGGACCAGGTGCTAAGACGGTGAATCATTCCCTACGTCAAGGTGCAATGTTCTAACCAAACGGAAGAGAAGCCACGTGGGAGCTAGAAGAAAGGATGAGGGACCAATACCCATACCTCTTCTTAGACCAAGCCAACCCAAGTTTCGAGGACGAAACTTCCCATAAGGAGGGAAGGATGTAAAACCTGGGATTTTGTACAATCGTGATCATATCAGATTAATAATTTGATTATACTAGGATGGTGTAATCTTGGATATTAATATTATCATTATTCAGAATATAAGATTTTTTCAAGGTATCTAAGTCGTGTAGATAATTTTATCGTGTGCAGAATTTTGAAGCTCGAAATTAAGATGGTATTATCTATCGTGCAACTTGAAATTTTGGGAGGAATAAATCTATCTCCATCCAATAAATTTAATAAGGAATTTCGAATTTAAGCAGATAAAGATCGAGGATTTGAGTTGAGATTGAGATACCGGGATAGAAGATCAAGCATGAGATAATAAAATCCATAGAACTCGAATCAATTAGTGCACATATATATTATGTAAATTTCGAAATTTTAGGGGATGGAAGATTTGGAATTCGGTTATCACCCAAATCACAGATAGATCACGATTCGAGATAAAAGATTTGATTCAGAATTCAAACGCGATATCACTCGATCACGATAGCAGCCAACCCATATAAATAGGAGGGCCCTATAACTCAAAAATTACACCACAATTCTCACCAAAATTTCGAGACTCTTCCCTCTAGTGTCCTTGGGATTTTTGAGTACAGCGAAGCGCTGCCGCCGTCCAGCCGCCGAAGTAGTAATTTCGAAAATTTCTAGTGCAGTAAACCCTAGCCTTTCACGTTTATTTTCATCAAGAATTTAAGGTAAGTGAGCTTGTTTTAAATTATTGAATTTCGGTGCATATATTTTCGTTTTTGTAAAAATTTCGGTCCAGTACAATTCTTCTTCTACGCCCTCGTGGTTACGATGTTTTTGCATGAGTTATGTTTTGACACTGTGAGAATTCAACTTGATATGGGTGGGAATCCCAACCATACGTAACCTTACGCGATGGAGGACATAACCACTATACGGCCTCGCCCCTTAGTTGAGTAAAAATTAGGGACTGATATCAGTAAACCATTGAAAGTAGATGAATCTCAGTGTCGGATTAATGATGTGCACGTGGTACGAGTTATGTTTGCATGGTATATATTTCGAAAATTGCATGTTGTTTTTATTGTACTATAACGGCCCCCACTTGCAGAGTGACGACCATATCACTCACCCCTTACAACCTTCCACAGATAAATCCGAAGAACAGGTGGAGGAAGAGGAATCTGAACAATTTTGGGGCTAGTGATTGTTATCAATTTCGAGATGGTCTAGTAAAGGGATTTACGAATTTTTATTAATTTAAATTTCATGTAAGACGTTTCCGCAAATTTTATTTTATTTCAGTTGTAAAGACTTAGTTTCGAGAAATTATGATTAATAAAATGGTTATCGGTTTATACTATGCTACGAGGCTGGTTGTTTTCAATTGTGTGATTGTTAAACGACGTCGGTGTCAAATCCCGAGTTTCGGGGCGTGACACCTTGGCTAGAAAATTTTTAAATATGCGACGCAGAGAAAATTGCCCCCCTACAAAACATCTTATATCTAGGTCTAGCGTCCAACCGTGGAAGACAAAAGTGGCGAATCATTCTTAAATTTATCGAACTAATTTTCGAACAATTAAATTTAATTAAGAGGTCAATCGGGCCTTGGTCAAACATTGTTTCGGATTTATGATATTCTCAATTTGTTTTTTTAAAATTGACCATTAAATATATATAAGCTAAAAAATAAATATTACAACGTGAAAAGAAAATTAGGTGAAACAAGCAATCGCTCCAAAGCCCAAACAAACAAGGCCCACATACTTAGCAAGGGCATAACTGTAAATTAAAACACAGCAAAAATTAGGGTTTCGCTGTGTGTATATATGGACTGCCTTGTACATCTAGATCCATGCCTTCTTCCCACTGTTCTCTTAATATCACAAATTTTCACATTTATTTATGAGATCGGAGGCCGTTGATGCAGAATAATTGTCCGTACCATCTGAAGATCTCTTCATGAGATCCCTCTGATGCGTCTCCTACATGTAGTTCCTGAGGTCTATCTCTCCATGTTCTTGATTTTTCCTCATTTTTCTTGTCTACGAATTTTCAAATACGGTTAAAAGGCGTTGATGTCGAAAGATTATACCATCAAACGATGAAAGCTCTGCTATTGGGCTTGTTGATGAAACAACAATCATTATTCTCTGAGCCTTCGATTTGATTTCTGTTTCGTTTAAGCTTTAAATTTCGTTTTAATTTTAATTTTTTGAGATTCAGGCAACAAATTAGAGTCACTGATGCACTTGATTCGTATATGGTGTTTTCAGCGCTTTACGTTGCCGATAAGAATGTTTTTTGTGCTGAGATTCTGGCAGCGGCTTCGGTCAGGTGGAGCTGCTGCATTCAGATGCACCTACATCAATCTTCGTCGACTTGATATTATTTATGCTTTATGGATTAATGTCGGGTATAATTCGATTTTCATCGGAAAAATTCGAGATGCGGATTTCGATATTTTTTTGAAGTTTCAAAATTTTCGACCTCCGGAATCCGAAAACATGAGGTTGAAATTGTTTTGAATAGCAGGGCAGAAAACACACGTTGAATAGATGAATAGTGATTTTATTCTTCTCGAGGTGTATAAATTTATTCTTTTTTTTTTAAACTATGAGTATAAATTATTTTTAAAATTTTTTTTTCCATCCTTCTTTAATTTAAAATCCAAAAATGAGTCTCAATTTACGTTTTTTTTAAATTAACATTTTTTTATTTTAACAATTCTAGAGGTCCATAAGAATTCGTCATCTATATATATTTTTTTGAAGAAGTTATGTTTATTGCTGGCTTTGGAAAGAAATACATGGAGTGCCTCATGTAAAAAAATAAGAGGAAATCTGATATGTTATTGATATTCGTAATAAAAAATAATAAAAAAGTTATTGTATTGATATTCATAATAAAAAATAAAACTCTCAACATAAAAAGTCACAAAATACGTACAAGTTTTTGTCAAAAAGAATGAACTAGTTAAAATTTATTGGATGATGTAGTGGGGTATTATGCCACACGGGCCAATTTCTTTTCCTTGGGCCCATGCGTTGCCTCACAGAAATTTTTTTTAGCCCAATCCCTGAACACTCTTTTCAGATGTATAATTCGGAGGATTTTATTTTGATGTAGATCTAGTCATCTGTTAACATCTATACTTGATCTGAGAATATGATTAGAACTGGTTGGTAAAATGATAAAGCCCTTCGTTATAAAACCTAATACCTCAAGAGATAGGATTGACCAACTCTCAACGGGGGCTTAATAGCTAACTCTCAACGGGCTTAATATAAGTCGCACATGAAGGTCATCCCTAATTGGGATGGCAACCTGCCTCGCCTGAGGAAAACTAGGACTCGTACCTATTTGCTTTTTTTTTTTAGGCCTGTCTTGTCTCAAAAATTTGGCAGGTCCAACTCGAGTAAGACCTGTGGGTCTGTTATACATTTAATTAATTTATTTTTTAATAATATATAAATATATATATATATATACACACACATAATAAGTATGTTTGTATACATGTATTTGTATGTTATGTATGTGTATATATATACTATACAATATGCAATATATGTATACATATTATATTTGTGTATATAATACGTATACATTCTACATATGTATATAATATATAAAGTATACATATATGATATGTATATATATGCGGCGGGTTTGAAATAGGTTCAATCAAACCCGAGATAGTGGTGGGTTCAACCAAATCCGAGACTCGTCCCACACCCGTAATTGGACTCGTTGATTTGGATTTGTCCCGCCTCAAAACCTATTTGATCTTGGTTTTAATCGTTTGGGGAGTGTTTAACACGGGCGAATTTTTAATCTGGCTCATTGCCATCCATGATCTCAATGGTCAGGTTGCATTAAGAAGTCATCCTAGTGGCAAGATCCTCACCTCAACTGACCTCCCAAAAGGTATCGTTAGGGTGATGCAACATATAATGACCGACCTCTCGAACCGAGGTCTCAGCTGTCCGAGCTTCTTAGGGAAGCTTGACTTAATTTACATGTCAGACGAGCTCACCTCCATAATATGTATGCTTCATGTCAGATAGGATAATATCTCATTAAAAAAGTGATATTGATGAAGATTTAATCTTATCTAAACATATAGATGAATATCATAAAGATTTGATATAATCTTATTGATGATTCTTGACATAACATTGATTTAAACTTGTATATTCACTCATTTTGCTTACATACAACATTTTCTATATTTTCTATTTACCGATTGAGCGTCGAAAGTGATGTGGAACAACTTTTCGGTCCATTTCTAATGATCTTATTCGTTTTGTTCGCATTTCCGACCCTCTAGAAGATATCAAAAAATTAATCGTCAATTGACGTTGTCTGTGGGAACTTGATTGAAAGAGGTAGATATGTGAGGAGGAAGATGAAAAAGAACCGGCATTAATGAAAATCAAGGAAGAGGTATGATAAATATCAATATGGTTCAACTGGCCAATTGGTTAATAAGCATGTGGAAGATGCATTCGATTGAAATCCAACTCCAGCACTTCCTCTTCTGCCATTCCAATGTTGCCCCTTTCGCATGAGCATTTGCAAGCCATGTGGAAGGAAATTAGAAGGTTCAGGAGGTCGACCTATGACATTGGACAAGGAGAGCTGAGCTCTCCTCAAAATTACTAAATGAAAACCTTCCACTCAATTTTCGTCAGCCGACCGTTAGTGACCATGATGAGTACATCCGGAAGAATACTTGGAGAGTTTCAACACAGCCCTGTTGCACATGTAATCTGATGGGGTGAATTGTTGAGTCTTCCTCACTACTTTAGTGGGTCCTGCCCAGAAAGTGGTTCAATATGTTGCCGCCCCACTCTATTAGAAACTTTCAGGTGTTCAGCACTGTCTCTATGAACCAATATGCCACTAATAAGAAATATTTGAAGACCTCTTTGGGCTTGTTCAATGTAAATCAGAGTGAGGCGAAGTCACTAAGGGAGTTTATTAGACGGTTTAGCAGCGCTCATCTAGAGGTGTCGACTGTTTCTACCGAGACATTAGCCATTGCCTTCACGCAAGGCTTTCAGGGAGGACATTTTTTCAATCCTTGGTGAAAAACCCACTCGCAGTTATGTTAAGCTCCTGAGTCGAGCTGATAAATATGTGAATCTAAAATATGCATAGAAACAGAGGACAATGTTAAGTCAGGAGATAACGATAAGGGGAAAGAAAAGGTAGAGCTCGGGAGGAAGAGGCTAGCAGAGAGAGGCCAGGCATGCGGCAGAGGTAGGGGCACATTTCCTTATGCGTCCTTTGCTATTAGTTTGGAAAGAGACCAGTAGATTTGTGTGGAAAAGAGAAAGTTGGATTCCATGAATACGATCATACTACTAATGATATTCAAAAACTAAGAGAGGAGGTGCAAAGAATCATGCAGAGAGATCCACAGATAAGAGACCTGCTAACCTGAGCTGAAGGTAAATATCAAGCTAATAAAAAGGTTGGGAGACCTCCGTGGGCAAATCAGAGGGCACCATCCAAGGAAAACTATCTGATCAAAGGGGTCGTGCCGATTCTCCATAGCAGCAAGATAATCAAGTGCCTCGAGTGGAACAAATATCTATTGATCCGACCTGAGGTTTAATACATATGATATCTGGAGGGACAACCGACGTAGATTCAGACAGAGCCAAGAAAGCTCATGGGAGGAGGTTGGATGATTTTGAAGTGGATCTTGTTCCTAAGTCCGATCCGTTCATCAGCTATGGACCAGAGGACCCGAAGGATGTTGCGGCACCCACAATGATGCTTTGTTATTAACCTCCAATATCGCCAATTATGATGTGGCGATAATCTTTGTCAACCCGTGAAACTTAGTTAATATTCTATTCAAGAAACCCTTGACCATTGAAGGTAGAAGGCTTCAGGTTTGACCCCATTTCTACATAATTATTTGGGTTCACGAGACATGCTGTATAACCGTTAGGTCAGATAATGCTCTCTTTGACTATGGGGACTGGATCGTGTCGTATTACCAAAATAATATATTTTACTGTGGTGGATGCTCTTTTAGAAAATGCAATTTTCCCCGCGGGTTCGGGTCTCCGCGGGAAAACCCAAAACAGGGCGGTTTCGAGGTAGAGATATCAGGTTTGGTTTAGGTTTCGGGGATTTTTAAAATCCACGTAATCCGAACTCGTTCCGATAATAATAATAATTATAATAATAATACAAAATAAAAAAAAAATCTAACCTAACCCCTCAATTCCCATTCTACCATTCACGCCTCCAGTAACACTCTCGACTCTCAAGGTCCAACCAACACTCCAAGTCTCCAACTCTTCACGACATCTCGTTCCGATTTCCGATGATTTCTCACTTATAAAAAATATTGGACCTCAAACATAACGTAAACTAGGTTCGATTGTTGACTTTTTGTTATTTGTATATCAATTTTAGTAATAATGTTTAATCCATGTGTTTGAAATAAAATTAAGATTTCGTTTTCTCGATTTTTCTATCATTATGTTCAAAAAGAATTTATATACACTGATAATATTTTCGTTTGATTATTAGGACATGGGTTTGTTAAAATTCAAATCAAAAGTGAAGTAAATGACAAGAGGTTAAGAAGTAGTGCACTGTGCGATCGTTCAATAGTATGGCAGCTTGAGTGTTGCAAGATTATAATGCTTTTTATGTAATCAATTTGACATATGATGATGATGGTATAATTGAGGTGAAATTATTGTAATTTTTTTTATTTAAAAAATTATACACGTAGCAAAAATAGAGAAATCATATAGATGTATTATCATATTGACTTTCTTGTGATGTATTTGGATCTAAAGATGAAATTGATCACATCTGTTTTCGTATTCATGGATTCCACTGGAGCTGAAATTCCTCTTACAGATCTCACATTTAAAATGTCTTTTTCAAACATGCATTTGTTTCGGTTTGTGATGAGAATTTTTAAGATACTAAATAAATATCTTGTTTGAGTTGTTGGTCTAAATTGTTGCAAATTATTTGATATCATTTCAAATGGAATCTAATGATAAAAAGGTTGAGACTGCTCTAACTGTGGGAAGTCAAGCACTTGCATCGAAAAATGAGAGTGTTTTGATCTAAGAAAATGAAATACCTCAAAATGATAATTTAGATGCTGAAATTATGGGAGAAGATGGTGGAAATAAAAGAAAATTTAGATCTGCATGTGATCATTTTGAGAGGAAGTTAATTGGAGGAAAATGGAAAGCGACATGCAATGATTGTAAGAAGTCTTTAGGTGGTGAAAGTAAGAATGATATTACGTATTTACTTGACCACATAAAAACATGTTTGCACAAAAAACATAAGACTATAAAACAATATCTATTGCAACAAACAAAATCCAATGACTAGACAACGATGCTTGGGGCATATACCATTTCAACCAAGATCACGGGAGGGAAGAGCTTGCGAATATGATTATATTGCACGAGTATCCGCTATCTATGGTTGATCATGTGGGCTTTAGAAGGTACTCTTATACCTTACAACCGTTATTTAAAGTTGTTTCCTGGAACACAGTTAAAGACGATATAATGAAGATATTTGAGCATTAAAGAGATAAAACAATGAAATTATTGGATTCAAATGCTAGTTGGATTGCATTGACTACTGATATGTGGACATCAAATAATCTAAAAAGAGGATTCATGGCAATCACTTCACACTTCATCGATGCTTCATGAAAACTACAAAGTCGACTTATGAGGTAATATTTGTACTTTTATTTACCATTAATAATATTACTATCGTTGTTAAAATTTATTATATATATATTTTTACTAGGTTTATATGTGTCTTGTCCATATACTGCCGAGGTTCTTGCAAATTCCCTTGTTGATTGCCTCTTGGATTGGAATTTGGATTGTAAGTTATCTACTTTAACTATTTTTAATTGCACAATTAATGATGCTATGATTGAGCTTATTCTAGATAAGCTTCCTCCGAGTTTACTTATTTTAGAAGGTAAATTATTTCAAATGCGGTGTTGTGCCCATATTTTGAATTTGGTTGTGCGGGATGAACTACAATTAATCAGTGGTAGTATTGAAACAATTCGATATAGTGTCGGATTTTGGGCAGCAACACCGAAAATAGATGAAAAATTTATTGAAACAGCTCGATAGTTGAAGGTTCCAAGTACAAAAAAATTGGAACTTGATTGCCAAACACGTTGGAACTCTACATATTTAATGCTTAACACTGCATTGGAATATAAAGATGTGTTTGCTCGTTTGAAACATCGTGAGAGTTTGTATAAAAGAGTTCTCACAGAAGATGATTGGTCAAAAGAGATTTCTTCTAAATTGGAGATTTTTTTATGATGCCACAGAGTTGTTTTCGAGGACCAAGTATCCCACTATAAATATTTTCTTCTCAACTATTTGTGATATTAAGTTTGCAATTGATGATTGGCTTCTTTTGGATGATAATGTGGTGAATACCATGACAACAAATATGAAATTAAAGTTTGAAAAGTATTGGGAGGTGATAAACTGTTTATTGGAGGTGATAAATTGTTTATTGGCAATTGGGAGTTAGATCCGAGGTACAAAGATGAAGACAATTCAATTTTATTATCCTCTTGTTTATGGTGATATGTATTCATTTGAGATTGAAAAATAAAGAAAAAGTTGTATTAAATTGTTGAAGAGTACAATAAGAAATCCAAACAATCTTAGGAAGTGAAAGATTCACGATCTTCATATTTAAGGCCTCCACTTCCTAAGCGTGGTAGTTATGCTGATAAATTTGAGATGTCATGGATTTCAATACTAATACTGAACTTGAGAAGTCGGAGTTGAATTATTATTTAGAAGATTCTTTGTTTCCAAGAAATACAAGTGACTTTGATATCTTATGTCGGTGGAACAGAATATTTCGTAGGCACGCCCTAACTGAGTTCCGAGTTGTGTGTTCCACCTTTTATCAGAAGTTGAAGTTCCTTGTCAGAAAGGAGATAAGAGTCGTGTGCGGAGACCAGAAGTCAGCTCGTCGTTGTTATGAGGATTAAGTGAAAGTGGATGTGAAGAGGCATCATTGGGAGGTAGCGATGATCGGAGCGGGCAGCGAAGGATGGTCCCAAAACAGGAGGTTCATCTCACGACAGAAAAAAAAGGAGACAGTTGAGATAGGTGCACAACAAAACATTAAGGTTGCGGTCGACCTGGATCTCCAGATCAAAAGTGATTTGATAGACTGTTTAAAGGCAAACTCTCAGACGTTTTTGTATGTTAGCACAAGAACTTGGAGGGGTCAGCCCGAGCGTCATGGAACACCACCTCAATATGCTCTTTGAAGCTCGACGGTCAAACAAAAGAAGACAGTTTGGACCTTAAAGCAGCGTTTGGTAGCATGGATTCAGTAAGATTGTTTTTTCTTTCCATGCTAATCCAATGTTTGATACATTTTTAATTAAACCAACTTAATCTATTCTCCAATGTACTAGATTGTACTAACCTGGTTAAAATAAACTCATGCCACAACCCAATATTAATAATCCTGATTTCTGTCAAACGTGGCTTTTCCTACAATACCCTTTCTCCCAACGAAGAAGCCAACAAAAATATTCTTCCTCCATCTAAACAGTAACGTACGAAGAAAGGGGAATGGCTTAGGTTTTTGCTATCTGTGGCAAAATATTCAGAAATCAGGTAAATAGTGTTGAAATTCTTTGTTTCAAACGTGTATTTGCACAAGAAGTTGTCAAAATTAATTTTTGTTAGGTTAAACTTTCTGGTGTGAGTTGCGAAAATTTCAAAAATCTGAGGAGGCTCTCGCTGTGTCGGTAAATGACATTTTTTTTTGTTTATGGTTTCAAAAAAATGATGTTTTTTTCCTAGTTTGGGTTGACATAGTTGAATTCAATCTTGTCTTCTTTTGTGTTTCTAGTTTCTCTGTTTGAGGCAACCGTTGTAAGATTATTCTTTTGTCGAGATTGTTTTTCGATTTCATTTATGTTATTTATTTGAAATCGAAGACCAAATCTGAATAATCATATGTGAATTTATTACTTAAGACACTATCAAATATGGTCGTATAATAATTGAATATTTTTTAAAATAGTGATGATTTTCTTAATAGTAAATAAACTACTGCTTTTCGTATTGCATAAAATTTTTTTTTTGTAATATATTTGGATGTATTTTTAAGTAAGCCTTGATAACAAGAAATTTGTTGTTCAACCTACCATAATGTCTTCGTTTACAATATATGAAATTCTAGTGGGTATTTTGAAATGCATTGTTAAACACATTTTAAATTATAATTTGTTTTGAAGTATCTTCAATAGATAATCATTATGCGTAGACACATTCTACTTTTTGTGACGATGCACCAAATCATGTGTCGATCCTTCTTGATTATGTTACTCTTGAGACGACATTGACTGAAGTTTCGTTCAAAACAACTTTGCAAGACGCGTAGAACAACAGTCTCCTATAGCATAACACAAAGAATAAATGTGCAAATGAACCATTTGCAAAGGATTATTGAAATAAGAGATGTTCAATGTGTGGTGAACTTGCGAATGAATAGGAATGCATTTGCACGATTGTATTACTTGTTAACTCATGTTGGATGACCAATCGAGTCTAGAAATATCCGTATTGAAGAGAAGGTCACCATGTTTCTGTCTATATTGGCTCATAACAAGAAAACTCGACTTGTTGATCATGACTAAGTACGTAGTGGCCATACAATCAGCACCCATTTCCATCAAGTGCTCCGCTCAATTCTCATGTTACATCATATACTAATGGTTAAACCATCCCCTGTCGATGATGCTTGCACCAACGGATCTTGGAAATGGTTCAAGGTAAGCTCAAACCATTTTTAACTACTTGTACAAAATAAACATTTGAACTACTCATGTATGAACATTGTGATAGTTACATTGATGTGAAATTATTATTCTTAAATTGTACATGTATGTCTTGGTGCATTGGACGGAACGTACATAAGTGTACATGTACCTACCATGGATAAGGCACGATATAGAACAAGAAAAGGTACTATTGTTGTAATGTCCGAAAAACCAAACCTACGTAAACCACATGCATGCAAATTGTTTAAATTGCTTAATTGTTTTATTTAATTGATTTTAAATGCTTGCATGATGTTTATTTAATGATTAAATGTATGATTGCATGATTATATAACATGAATTCATGAAATTAAAGGGTTTTACCCGAATATTCGATAATAGGTAGGGGAAAGGAGACCGGGGACGACCAAGACTAGAAAAAATATTTTTTACTAAATATTTTCAAGGCTTCCTAATATGATTAAAAATGATGTAAATTTTCTAAAAATGTTAGAGTTCGAATTATTTTACGAGTCGAGCTCGATTTTACCCGAGAAGCCGGTTTTGGACAAATAAGGGACTTCTAAAATATCAAATGCATTATTTATGAAAAGTAATTCTTATAAACTTTTATGTTTTAATTAAATTAGAGTTATTGTGCCCAATTTAATTGTTTTAAGTAAGCCAAATTGCTCCTAGACTTGGAGGCCTAAAACCAAAGCCCATTATCATGTTAATTAAATTATAAGTAGGACTCCCAGGCTTTCATAACACCACAATTCATCATCTTATCAGCCGAAATGCACACATTAGCACACACATTATTTTCGAAATTTAGAAGGAAGAAAAGCTAGGAGTCTTCGTCGCCCGTTCGTCCTTCCCCGCCGACGATCACGTATTCGAGTGCTTTAAACGCAAAGGCACATTTTTTTAAACTATTTTAAAATTCATACAAATCATAATATGTATGATTTAATTGTTTATGATTTTAAATGGTTTATTTATGCTCAAAAAGATATTTTAAATAAAAGTATGCTTTTTAAATGCATATGAATATATATGTATTATTTGTTATTCATGTTTAGAAAGTGCTGAGTTATTAGACTCATTAGGTTTGTACGATGCAGGATTTGATGATTTGAGGAGGCACTGACACTTGAGTTGATCGAGTGCTGCAGTACACTCCCGGATGACCCTTTCGTTTTCCGCACTAGCTTGTTGGATAAAAGATCTAAAAGATTTATGTTAAGGATTTATTAAAGATATTTTTATGCTTAAATTTTATGTTAGTTGATCTTTTTAAAAGTCGATGTATGATTTTTGGTTATTGACGATTTCGAGATTTATGTTATACACTTGAGATGTCAAATGTTAAATTATGATGATTTATGGTATGATAAGTTATATTATTTAGTATTTTCAAGTTTATGATTTATATACAAAAAAAAAAGTCGAGGTCGTTTCAGTTGGTATCAGAGCCAAGGTTTTCCCCAAATGGTTGTGTACTGTCACTCCGAGAAGCTCAAGAAGTCACGCCTCAAATTGGGCATTTGAATTGAATGAAATCAAAGATGAATAATTTTTTTTTTGAATAAAAGTGAAATACGTTGAAATTTTTTTGAAAGCATAATGAAGTGAATTTATATGAGATTAAAGAATATAGCCGTTGGAGATTATTATCAATTTTTTCTACTTTTTAATATTTTTTAATGATTATATATATAAATATATATATTATATATATTGTTAGGATCGGTTAATATGGGTAAAGTGTTTAGAAGATGTGGTTGAATAAACACTTAGGTCTTTTAAATTCTTTTACGAGTATAAATCAGTTCTTTGAGAAACTGATCCTGAAATCTTGTATGTCAATAAACTGAATGATAGATCTGAATATTTTGGCTAGTGTGCTGTGAAAACTGAATGAACAAGAAAATTAAACACATAGATTTTATGGATGTTAAGAGACTTCAAATGCTCCTATGTCATCCCTTCTATCTCAAGGATATGAATTCATTAAAAGACTTTGATTGATTACAAAGAATTGTAATAATCTTCTCCAGTTGGACTTAAATAATGTCAAATTGAAACTCTTAGCTTTTCTTTTTACTTATCAGTTGATAACTGAATAACTCTAATAAGCAGCTTGAATGCTACGAATATATTGATGAAGTAAGAGCTAAGTTTTGTGATTTGTAAAATGTATAAAGTCGAGAGTAAATCACAATTGACTGATTTATTCTTGAAGTAGTTGTTCGTAGATTGTTAACCATTTTTTCAACTGAACTCATCAGCTATATATAGTCTTCGATTCCAACAGTCACATTGAATGTATTAAAGGATTAATATCTATTGAATCGTGTTTTGGTCCATGTAGATGACTTTTTCTGACATAGATACGATGTATCAAACTGTTATCCTTCATATGTTCTGCTTTTGTATGTATGTCAGTTTGTCTGCTGAGATTCAAATTGAAGCTGATGACGTGGCTAACTGATCAGAAGTTGGACTGGTCGATTGATCAGTTTAGCTGGATTACATCAGTTCTAAGTGATGTTCTTTTAGTTTGAGCATTTCAGTTTTGCGAATAACACATTCAGTTCTCCAGTTCGTCAATCTTCGATTCATCAGTTTGAGACTTATTGAGAAATTTAAGGTTTATTTACTTCAGTTCTTGGTTCATTTCAGTCCGATAAATCTCCTTTAGTTCATAGATCAGTTACGTTCATTCCGTTCAATTACTGATCATTCGAGTTTTCTGTTTGGTTACTTATTAGTTTGTCAAACTCTGAAACTTATAAATTCCAACATATATATTTAAAATTTTAAAGGCTAAGATGATCTTGGCTGTTGATCTACAACTAGGGATGACAATGAGGCGGGACAGAGGCGGGGATGTCTTCCACGTCCACGCCCCCAATCCCTGTTTTTCCTAATTGGGGATTCTCCATTGCCATCAAACCCCCATACTCGCTTCTATCTAATTGACATGAAAATTCTCGTCCCGACTTCACGAACAATAAATCTTCATCCTAGTCCTCATTCTCGCTTAAAATAATCTAGAAATAATAATGAGGAGGGTCAAATTTATCATCATCATCTCCAACATGACGTGAATTAAATTACTATCCCCATTATCACTTCAAATATATGTTGAATTAACAAAAAAAAATTCAAATACATTGAAAGAATATTGATACAATAATCTACTTACATATATAAATACTAAACAACACAAACTTTGGTAATTCATGGTTTTAATAAACAAAAAAAGATGAAACCACATAATTATCATGAGTTGACGAGTTAGATCATGAAAAAGATTTGAATGTTATGAGACGACTTAGATCATGAAGGAGATTTGAATGTTATGAAATTAAGTTTTTTATGTTTTAAGAAAAAATCATTATTATTATTAGTAATAATGATATTATTATCGGGGGACCGGTATGGAGATAACATTCTCACACTCATCTTTGATTTTCTTCGGGGATTTGAAAATTCTCCAAACTCATTCCATTTCGGGTTTTTTTCACGGGGACCCAAACCAGCGGGGAAAATTTTCATCCCTATCTACAACGGTCAGATAATCCCAAATACCCTTTCATTTTTTGTTACATTTTTTTTATTAATTATTTAAATATTTTAAAACTAACGGTTGGATTTCATAATTTTCAAAAAATATTACTTTTTTTAAAAAAAAAACGTCGTGCGTTGAAGCCTGCGTTCACCATCATGCGAGGAAAAATCCTCACACGATTTTCTCGCCCCTTGAAGTGGCGAAAATTGGAATGGGGCGAGGAATTCCACTTCATCTTGTAGGCTTCCTTGCCCCTTGAAAATGGCCTTAGCCAAAGGAAAAAAACTTATACGCAAGATACCAAATCTTCCAGACAGAGTTGAGATGTTTCTCGAGCTTCATCAATCGCAAAAATCTTGATATTGAAGCGTTCGAGTAGTTATCATAGGACTTTGTTAACCAGTCATTGGCCATCTCTTCCAAGCATCAATCATATTCTGTGATTGTTTCATTCTCTTCCATTTTCAATTTTTTGAATATTGATGCAAGCATCATCAACTTTGTCCTTCGCATACTTTCAGATCCTCCACAATGTTTTTTAAAGATTTCTAATACATCCATAGTAGAAATACAATTGGTAATTAAACTGAACATGTTTAGATTGTATGATGTATAGATGATGTTTAAAGCCTTTGAACTTTGACAGACTATCACCCTCTTCATCTCTTCTTTTCGGTGGAATCCAACCGCTGACAACTTGTTGCCATGCTCTGTTATCTATGGGCTTAATATATATTCTGATCTTGACCTTCCATAAACTGTAGTTGGATCCATCCAAGACAGGTGGTTGTATTGCAGTGTTTGTAAGTGACGCGTCCATAAATTTGTACCTGTTAAACAAAAATAACCAGAATATCACTTAATATAGTCAAGTGACCGGTCTAATACCACTTGTAAGGGGATTTTGTTTAACATAAATAGTAAAAACGTTGTGTGTATCAGACATCAATTGAAACGTCTACTACTTATTTTTCTTTCAAATATACAAGAAATTCTTTTTTTCCTCTCTTTAAAAACCTTTCGGCCGAAATGCATACATATAAAAATATATTTACTTTGCACTATATAAAATAAACCAACAAACATATTATTTAAACATTCAAAAGAACGCAGTGCAAAACGTAAAAGCATAAACCGTCAAATCAAATCTAAAACTAGCATTTTTCGAAAATAGCATAACCTCTTAAATACTCTCAGAACCCCTCAAAGACATAAAAGTCATCAAAATCTTTGTAGGATCGAGTGCTTGCCGTTTTACCAAAAGCTATAGCTAGTGGTAATGGTGCAACTCAAATCTTTTAAACCGCACAGCAGCTCAAGCACCACGGTTTGATCGCACTACCAAGCAAGGAAA
This sequence comes from Primulina tabacum, assembly GCF_025594145.1. NCBI lineage: Eukaryota > Viridiplantae > Streptophyta > Magnoliopsida > Lamiales > Gesneriaceae > Primulina > Primulina tabacum. The sequence goes on from NC_134551.1 coordinate 44,834,388, forward strand.
ATTATTGCACCCAACAATCTCCCTCCCAATAATTGCACTCCTTGCAATCAATGAGAATCGAACCTGTGACCTTGGCTCTGATACTAATTGTAGGATCGAATGCTTGCCGCTTTACCAAAAACTATAGCTGGTGGTAATGGTGCAACTCAAATCTTTTAAACCCCACAGCAGCTCAAGCACCACGGTTCGATCGCTCTACCAAGCAAAGACAATTATTGCACCCAAATATCTTTAAAATCATAGGATCGAGTGCTTGTCGCTTTACCAAAAGCTATAGATGGTGGTAATGGTGCAACTCAAATCTTTTAAACCGCATAGCAGCTCAAGCACCACGGTTCGATCGCTCTACCAAGCAAGGACAATTATTGCACCCAACAATCTCCCTCCCAATAATTGCACTCCTTGCAATCAATGAGAATCGAACCCGTGACCTTGGCTCCTATACAAATTGTAGGATCGAATGCTTGCCGCTTTACCAAAAGCTATAAATGGTGGTAATGGTGCAACTCAAATCTTTAAACCCCACAGCAGCTCAAGCACCACGGTTCGATCGCTCTACCAAGCAAGGACAATTATTGCACCCAACTATCTTTAAAATCATAGGATCGAGTGCTTGTCATTTTACCAAAAGCTATAGCTGGTGGTAATGGTGCAACTCAAATCTTTTAAACCGCACAGTAGCTCAAGCATCGCGGTTCGATTGCTCGACCAAGCAAGGACAATTATTGCACCCAACAATCTCCCTTTCAATAATTGCACTCCTTGCAATCAATGAGGATCAAACCCGTGACATTGGCTCTGATACCAATTGTAGGACCGAGCGCTTACCGATTTACCAAAAGCTATAGCTAGTAGTAATGGTGCAACTCAAATCTTTTAAGTCGCACAACATCTCAAGCACCACGGTTCGATCGCTCTACCAAGCAAGGACAAATATTGTACCCAACATTCTTTAAAATCATACTAATGCGAAAAACTAGCAAAGGTCCTCGAGTTATGTGTGCCATCAGTCCTGCTAGTTCAACCATCAAGTCCTCCAACATCATCAAAATCCTACTCACCTGCATCATTCAGACCTAATGAGTATAATGACTCAGCAAACCTTAAGCATGATAGCAAGTAATACCTATACATTCACATGCAACAGTGAAAGATATTTTTAATAAAATAGCTTTTTATGAACATGCATAAACTTTAAACATTCTTCCTTTCATCATAATCCTTTTTCCTTTCATCATATACGTATACATTTTCATTTATTGAATTCAGATCATTAATTGTGTCTTTCATTTCAGCTTTTGGTCGATTGATCAATCTTACTTATAACCATGGTACCAAGCGGCGGGGACATCAGCGATACTCTCACCCATCAACTGAATCTTAGCCTTACATATCATCATATCCTTTCGTATTCGTTTTAGTCACAATCAAGTCACCTCCTTCAACCCTTCATTATATTCATGACTTATAAAAATAATATTTTTTCATCATAAAATCTCATAATCTTTTAAAATAAATATTTTAACATTCATTACAGCATTCAGGGTACTGCCGGGACGTCTAACATTTTCAGGTGTAAAATGATCGTTTTGCCCCTAAAACCCTAACTTGCTCAATTTATTCTTGGACCTTAAAACGACCCAAATACATCCAAACTTAACTTAACACCTTAAAACACACCCATTAACATTTCTTAGACATAAACTTACGCTCCTCGACTAATTTCCAATTCATTCTAAAACTTGAACCTACATCTCGATTTTAACACGAATTGACTTGAAACTTAACCAAACTTGAACCATAGCTTATTCACACCTAACCATACCCTATGCAACCAAAATCAAGCCATTTAAGACCAATGAACAAGCCTAGAAAACCAACTGAATTTTCCTTGCCCTTGTTCGAACCTTAGCCCTAACCAACATCAACTCCATCGAGCCTATCCCTTAACCATCATGTACAGACCCTAACTAGCCCTCCTAGGACCTAGATCGAACCCTTAAATAACTGCTTAACCAAGCCCTATAGGCCCTACACGAACGACCCTCAACCCGTCCATCACAAGACTCGCGCGACCCATATTCACACCTACAGCCCCTCTCCTCGCACCAAGTACGGTACCAGCCATATATAACCATGAATAGACCCCCTTAGGACCCCTAGATGTGACCCAATAGCAGTCCACAACCTGCCCTTTCAAGAACCCTAAAACCGAAAACCCTAGCTTGTTTTTAAACCCAAAAACATGCATCCTATTTCCCTCCTTGACCAGCCCTTAGCCAAGCCTCTATGGACCCTTAATCATGCTGAAAAACGTCCCTTCCCATAGCCCTATCATGGCAGCCCCTCTGTGCAACAAAAGCACGAATTTAAAGGCATGAAAACTCAAGTTTTGATAATGTATTGCAATAAAAACGAAAATAAAATGAGAGTATCGTATTTTTCATGCAAACATGTATAAATAAACATATTATGGTATGAACGATGAGTGAATGAAGATTAAGAGGTGCCTTTGCGCACGAAAAACAATTTGAGATGCGAAGAACGTCGGCGGAGAGGGACGTGAACTTGCTGCGTTTTTATTCTTCCAATTCACGTGAAAGCCTTAGGAATTAGTGTGTGTGTGACCGTGTGATGGTGGATAGAAAACTAGGATTCTAGGTGCTTCAGGCGTGAATTATGATGTAATTTTAGGGTTTGCAAACTCTAGTTTTAATTTAATATACCATGGCAAAGGTTTAGGCCCATTAGATAGTATGTAAAACATTTCGTTTAGGATAGTCTTTGAAAATATTAACCGAGCCTCAAAAAAATTATTATTTTTGTTGAAAATCGATTACTGGTTTAAAATACGACTTGGCGCGTAAAAACACCTCAAAAGATACCATTTTCGAAAATAACATATAAAATATACCATATATTAAATAATTAAAAATTATTTAATAAAAATATTTTTCCTTTATGGTCCCCGGTCTCCGGTCTCCGTTCCTCGATTGCGTCTCAAATAACCTTTAAAAACACAGTTTTATGCATTCTACTAGAAAATCATATTTTAAACATGTAAACATGTGTATCACATTTAATTAATGTAATTAAAATAATTTAATTAGTCATTTTTTCTGGATTTGCATGCAGTTGAATTACGTTATCTCATTTTGGATCTTACATCAATGTTGTCCCAGATGTAAATCCCTAGTGACAACATGCAGCAGAATAATAAAAAACACAAATAAATAACTTAAATAAATAAAAATAATTTAGAGATAATTATGCATAAGTATAAATACTTGTGCGATTTCTCAGGGTAAAATAATCACTAAGAAAAAAATTGAGTTTACAAAACTAATGCTAATGATTTTACGAAAAACTATCTTCCCTGAAAAGTTAAGGAATTAAATTGCATTCTAAAAAAAATTAAAATAATCAAGAAATGAAAAAAGTATGTGCAAAAAACAGGAACAACAAAACGAAATCTTCAATCAATACTTTCACAAATGTTGTATTCAGATGTCTCCAATAATCACAACAACACAGTTGTAAATAATCGTATTCTTCAAATGGTAGCACTCTAAGACATAATTCCTCTCTCTGTGAGTATTTCTCCGCTTTTTTGCATATAATATGATCATCATATCTATATGCATGATTTTCTCTAGAATTGTTTCCTTGATTAAATACCTACAGATCATGAAAAGATGGGGTTTATAAGAAAATAAATATTTTTAAGCCTATCAAATCATATCTAGACTTAATCTCTATAAAAGTCTAGGAAGACAAAACTTGTAATCAAATATTTAACAAAATATTATCAATAAAGAAAATATAATTTAAAGAATATATTATGTTTTGAAACCCAACAATTATTTTTATTTTTATATTTAATTACACAATTTTGACAAAAATGACATTGAGATTCACCAAAATTAAAATATCACATTTTATTGTATAATAATACAAAAGGTTTTTTTTTAGAACAACTCCAATTCATTCCTCAATTATAGAGGAGGGAAAGCTCTCCAACCATACTCCAAATGCACTACTCTCTATTTTTGAGAGTGATACAGTGATCCTCCATATATGGATGGAGGATCATTGTAAATTTGGAGCACAATTTTGGAGGATGACATTAATTATGAAAATGTCATCCGCCAAAATTGCAAAATGGTCTTTTTGTAATTTTTTTTTTACTTTTTTTGTCCATTTCAATTTTCTAACCTTTTAAATTAATTTTAGTGTTCAATTTTTTAAATTTCTTTTTAATTTATTTGAAGTGTTTTATATTATTCATTCATTAATTGTAATTTTAATATTAATAATAAACACCAAATGAAAATAATGAACAAGGTCTTGACAAAAAAACACATAACAATTTATTATAAACAATTATTATCGGCTTAATTTAACTTGATAAACATACGACATTTTTTGATACAATAAAATAGACAATAAAAAATGACATACCGCCAACAAAATAAAAAAAACTCAAACAATAAAAATAAACACATTTTTAGTTCAAAAGGGATGAAGATGTGCAAGTCACAGATTATCGTGAAGCACCCACCCCAGATGTCGAAATGACACGTGATGAGCATGTCCGATATCAAGAGTTTCTTGCACGACATCTTCAAATAAAAGATAAGTCGACTCACTATTAACTTCGGGATGCTCTTATAGATCTTTTGTAGGAGGAGTATAGTAATTCAGATTATTAGTATCTGTAATAATCAATTTGTATGTTGTTTTTTAAATCTTATTCGTTTATATTTATCTTGATTTATATTTTATGTCTGTATAGTTAATGTTGTGTGTTGTTTGCAATTTGATGACTAAATAAATGCATTATTTATATAAAAAATCGAGTCGAATATATGTTTAATTGTTTTATGTTTAATAATATAATACATTATTACTAATATATTATATGATTTATTTCAAGCATATCGAATTAATTCAGTAGAACAATATAATATGTAATTATTTAATTATATATATGTGTGTGTGTGTTTTTTTGTAAATGAAAAAAAATAGAAAAATAGAGTATTTGGTATTATTTAGATGAAATAAGTTGGAGAAGCTTTTTGAATATAAAGATTATTGATATCTATTTTAGAAGATAGATGATAAAAAATAAAAAATATGAATTTTAGATGACTTTACAAAATAACGGTGACTCAGTCTAATTGACCAATTCGATAAAAAAAAGAAAAAAAAAAAGAAAAAAGGCAAACGCACCAGGTTTTCACCTAACCTTTACTTTATGATTCATATCTCGAACCACCAATGAAAATTAGCCACGTCATCATATTTATTTGTATATTTTCCCTCCAATCTCCCCTATATAGTCGTCTGCCTCGGCGAAATATCTTCTATTATAATATATAGTGCACTAGTTATTTTTTTTATAATAAAATCTTTCCTCTTTATCGTTCGGCGGCGGATGGACTTAGATTACGTACATGACGACGGCTTCCCGGCGGCGAGGCTTTTCAAGCAGGGCTACTCCTACACATACGACGACGTAATCTTTCTACCGCACTACATCGATTTCCCAACTGATGCAGTTTCTCTCTCCACCAAGCTCAGCCGCCACGTGGCTCTCGCCACCCCCTGCGTGGCCTCTCCGATGGACACTGTAACAGAGTCATCCATGGCTGCTGCCATGGCTTCTCTTGGCGCCATCGGTTTTATCCATTCCAACTACGCGGCCTCCCGCCAAGCATCCCTGGTTCACCTCGCGAAGTCGCACAAAATCCCATTCAGTCATGATCTTGTCTTTAAATCACCGGCAGATTTGATTCTGTCGGAGGAGGAGTTTCTTTCCGCTCCTTGCATTTTTGTGACGGAGTCGGGGGCTCAACATTCGAAATTTTTGGGAACGGTTCAGAAGTCTGACTGGGATAGATTAGCTGATAAAGAAACAAGGATTTTGGACTACATGAAAAAATTTTCGGTCTCACTTCCAGCTAATTACAGTTTCGAGGATGTTGCAGGGTATTTAGCAAAAAATGAGCTCGAATTTGTACCGTTGGTGAGAGGTGATGGGGAAAAAGGAGAAGAAATTGTTAATTTAGTCACTAGTGATGATATCGAGAGGATCAGGGGATTTCCAAAGTTGGGGTTGCCTTCTCTGGGCTCCGATGGAGAGTTTCTGGTTGGTGCTTCAATTGGGACTAGGGAATCGGATAAAGAGAGATTGGAGCATTTGGTGAAGGCAGGGGTGAATGTGGTGGTGCTTGATAGTTCTCAAGGGAATTCGATTTATCAAATTGAGATGATAAAGTATGCCAAGAAGATGTACCCCGAGGTGGATTTGATCGGTGGGAATGTGGTTACTACTTACCAAGCACAAAACTTGATTCAGGCTGGTGTGGATGGTCTCAGAGTTGGAATGGGATCAGGTTCGATTTGTACCACTCAAGAAGTATGCGCTGTTGGTCGCGGACAGGTAACGATACAAACACCTTTGAGTTTAGCGTATTGGATATGGTAGCCCCGCATGAATAAAAAAGCTGATACTGCTGGTTGGTTTTGCCACTCTGGCCTTTTCTTGATATTAGACATCAACACTGAAAGAAACAATTTTTATGCTATAAAACTGTTTTTAGAAGCCAAATTTTTTCAGATGTACTAATAAATCCTTACAGACTAGCATTGCTAATAAAACAAACCAGCTGAAAAAGATATATCGAATAAAAATTTACCTAGAACCGATAGTGTATCATACAAATGTTATTTGAATTGTAATTTATCTGACTTGTAGGATTGGAAAGAATTTAGTGTTTTACTTCTCTTGAGATGTGAATTGGAGTGTAAATTTATTTTCAGGCTACGGCTGTCTACAAGGTTGCATCATTTGCTGCAGAGAATGGTGTGCCTGTGATCGCTGATGGTGGCATCTCAAATTCTGGGCATATTGTTAAAGCTTTAACCCTTGGAGCATCTACTGTAATGATGGGGAGCTTTTTAGCGGGGAGCAATGAAGCTCCTGGAACTTATGAGTATCAGGTTATCACGAACTTTCACATTAATTTTAACTTTTCTTGTTCCCAAGTCCGAACTTTTATGTGCTTATTTCTCTTATGCTTTTTCAATTTTTATCTTACGAAAATAATGCTATAGATATAATTAAAAGAAGTCCAAAGGACCAGAAAAAAACAAGTTCAATGATGTTTGCATGATCGTTGTCTCTGCATCTAAGAGCTATAACTAGGGGTAAACGAATCGAATCAAGTCGAATACGATTAAAATTTTTCGGCTCGAATTAGTTCTATTCGAGTTCAGCTTGATTCGAAGTTTGAAATTTTTTGCTCATATTCGGTTCGAATTAAAGCTCGAGTTCGGCTCGAAAAATTCGAACATGTTTGCGAAATATTGCTCGAAAATAAATATTCAAAATGTTTGAAATTTATTTATTTAATATATAATTATATTATATTATATTAATAAAATATTAAAGATCGCGATCAGCTCGCGAATTATCGAACAAAATAATTTGGGCTCGAGTTCGGCTTGAAAAAAAGTTCGAATATATTTGAGTTTGGATTGAATTCGATAAGCTCTTCCGAATCGAATATTTTTCGAACTGGCTCGGTTCGTTTACACTCTTAGCTATAACTTATCTTGATATATTTTGCAAATGTGATTCAATTTCTCTTTCTTAAAATTTCTTGTGATGGTTAGTTTGACAGGATTTTCATAAATCATAATCATGTGCTACTCCTTTTCACTCTGATTTTTTTCTCCCTGATTTTAATTGCTCAATAACATTTGGTACGCACAAATGTTGTATGTATATCTGTTAAAAATGTCAGCATTTTACAAGAACAGGGTGGCCGCCGAGTCAAAAAGTATCGAGGCATGGGATCCCTAGAAGCAATGACGAAGGGAAGCGATGCTCGATACCTGGGTGATAAAGCTAAGTTGAAGATTGCCCAAGGAGTTGTTGGTGCTGTTGCAGATAAAGGTTCTGTGTTGAAGTTCATACCCTATACCATGCAGGCGGTGAAGCAGGGTTTTCAGGATCTTGGTACTTCCTCCCTGCAATCCGCGCATGACCTGCTTAGATCCGGCGTGCTGAGGCTAGAGGTTTGTTTAATACTTTGAATTGATTTTAGCTGTTCCACGAATCTAATGTCACAAACTTTGGCCGAGTGAGGATTTTTCTCGATATCTACGATAAATTCTCTCGTATCACTGAGAGGTATATGTATAACTCATGGTTTGCGAACCTTGTTAAACTTAATGTTTCTTTCTGCTTGTTCAGGTAAGGACTGGAGCCGCACAAGTTGAAGGTGGAATTCATGGATTGGTCTCTTACGAAAAGAAATCATTCTAAATGATGTTATTTCTGCTTCCATTGAAGCCGTTGGCTGCCGTGCGTCCCAGAAATTGAGTAGGGCATTGGCATAATCTAATGACGACAGGATTCATCTAAAAAACCAGTCTGCTAGGTGATGACGGTGTGTTGTAGGCAAGTTACGGTGATCTAGTTTACATTTGTTTTATGGTCCTCCTGTTTCCATTCCAGAATAATATCGTTTTTTGGCTGTGGTTATAATGAAATCCTTCATATCGTGTTTTCATTTATCTTACGGATCCATGGGCAGATTGTTTTTTCTTCATTTTCTAAAGTCTAAACTTACGTAAATTCAACCATAAACTAGATATCATATTTTTGCTTCGTCAAATCTAACAATGCACTTAACTTTATATCGCATTTGACGTGCAATTAAAGAAGGAAACATACACAACCTTGTAATTCATTTTAATTTAGCAAGTAAAGAAAATGGTCCCTTGACAAAGCCAGAGAATACCCAAAAAAACCCAAAATTACTTTTACATCCACCAATCCCTTGAATAAACACAAAAGATTTAGAGAATGAAATATGTATTTCACATGCCTGTCTTCTGATTTAGTCAGCAATAACTATATTATTTTCCCACAAAGGAACTATTATTTAGCAATTGAATTCATATCTAAAGTTCACTCACAATAATAGGTTCATGTATAATTGAGTTCACGACCTTGATCAAGTCCTGTGAGGCGAATCCGTCGTCTTTCATGTAAAAGAGGTGCACAACCGTGCTCATATTGCCAGAATAGATTCTTACAAGCTCGTGGTAGAACACCTTTCTTTCTCTCAAGAACTATTCTCAGAAGTTCTATCCTAGAGTTGTCGATCAAAATTTTCATTTCTGCAGTACAACCTTCTCTGGTTATGTTACAACCACTATCACACATGTACAATGACAAGGCATTTAGTATACCCTCCTTAGATTCTCTCTGTCCAATAAACACAAAAGAATAAGAAGCTTCAGTTAGAAATCACTAGTTTTAAAAGCTTGAGATTATGGAAGATGGGCCCAACAATAGCAGGAAATGGAGGAATATGGGCTGAAATTATTTCCCAACATATAATTGAATACTGATCAAGAAACAGGTCATTCAGTTTTTCTCAACATGGTTTTAAGCAAATGAAGCCACTGGAAATCCAAATCAAATAATCATCTATTACTGTTGCAAAGATACTATTAAACCACCCTCTTATTAGCTCCAAATACAGCTTGCATCTGAAACAAGTAATTGGTGGAATGATAGTATAAGGCAAAAGAGCCAAATAAACCGAATGCTACTCATATTTTCATTGAAACTCAAAGATGAACGATTCTAACTTCCAGTCTGGTACTAAAGCTCGACTAGTTCAGTTCAAACATAATTATCTAATTAAGGTGAGGGAAAATTCAGAATATAGATTGATCATGTAAGATATTTTGAATTTAAATATACATGTATAAAATACTGATAAACCTAACAAAACTGAGTGACACAATAATTTAGCATTGAATTAACTTCTAATATACACAAACAAGTTCAAATTCAGCTCGATTTCAATAATGTTGACCATGAATCGAATTATATTTGAGGCATCTAGAGAAGCACATGGACTAATTCGACTCAAACATTAGTCTTGAATGGTAATGACAAATGGCAGAAGTAGGGATGGCAATAGGGTGGTCGGTTCTATCTAATTGACTTGAAAATTCTCATCCGACTTCACGGACATTAAACTTGATTGTACTCCTCATCCTCGCTCAAATAAACTATAAATGGCACGAGGTCCCCCAGATTTGTCACAATCATCTCCGACCTGACCTTAATTAAATCATTATCACCATCACCACTTCAAATATCGCTTGAATTGGCCAAAAAAATCTTCAAATTCATTTAAAGAATATTGATGCAATAATCTAATTACATATATAAATAGTAATATTACTTAAACAACACAAACTTTAGTAATTCATAGTTTTAGTAAAGAAAAAAGATGAAGGCTCACGAACGAGATTTGAATGTTATGAATTTGAGTTTTAGTAAAGGACAAATATATTTCATTAAACAAAAAGGGAAAATACATTGTGCCTGGAAGCCCGGGAAGAAAAATAAAACCTATTATCTAAGCCTCTGAGTCTGATTTATCTTTCTCTTCCTCTTCATCCTTCGGGAGAGAGGCAACAACTTTAAGCAGGTCAGGAAAATATTCCCGGTCAGGAGGAACAAGGCCTTCCTCTTGAAAATGCTCGAGACATTTGTTGAAGCTCAGATCAAAATAAACGAAGGCTCTGTTAGCCACCATTTTCTTAAACTCTCGGGACTTCAAAAATTGAGCCATCTTGTCTTCCTGGGAAATCTTCGAAAGCTCCAGAGCAGCAATTGCCTCTTCTGCTCGAGCCCGGGAAGATTCAACTTCTTCCCGGGCCGCTCGCGCCTCTAGACGAGCGGTCTCTAAGTTATAATCATACTCCTTCCGGGACGATTCCAACTCGGATCGGGTCGTAGCAAGCTCCGCTTGGACCAGATCCAGCTGCTGTTTCCAAGTGGCCTTCTCCCGGTGTAAATCTTGCTCGTGAAGCCCTTTTATTCGGCCCACTTCTACCAGTAGTTAGTCGTGCATTTCCGAGCGGTGGCAGCTTGGGAATTGGCTCTCTTTGCTGCAGCAGTCACCTGCTCATAAGCCGAGATGAGCATATGCAAGCCCTGCAATAAGAAGAATGACTAAGAATTGGCACATGATCAAGTAAAAAGAATAAAGGCAACTTACTGAGAAGGACCGAGCAACCCCCTCATAAAGTTTTTGGTTGGGATGAAGTCCCCTGAGATTCTCGACTTCCTCGACATGAAGAAGACCCCGTACCATCCTGGTAAGATCCGTGCTGATGTCGTCGCCAAAAATGTTTGGCAAGACTAGGGGAACTTCACCCTGTGAAGCAAAAGGACCGGTAGGTGAGCCAGTTGGGAGGTGTGACCGAGCATGTATCTCGGGCCCTTCCTCGAGTATGGTGATCGAGGGAGCCGTTTCAGTAATTGGTTCCCGAGAGGCTTTCCTCTTGCGCTGATTCAGAGGAGCCGGATCCTCCTCGGTGATAAAGGAAGTGGTCCCCCCCACGTTTGGGGCAGTTTCATCCCGGGACTCAGCCTCAGCCCGGACCCGGCGTTCTTCTTGCTCCTGAGCTTCCCGAGCCTTTTTCTCCGCCCGAGCTTGCTTCTGTTGGCCTTTTTCCGGGCGGCCGCTTCAAGGAGACTAGCCTTATCATTTCTTCCTCTTTTGAACCAAAGATAAGAGTGAGAAAAAATAAAACATAAGGAAATGATCGAGATCAAGGGAAAGTAATTTACCAGCCTGTGGACCAGCCTGACCAAATTCATCTATTATCTGGTCTACAGGGTCTTTTGGCCGGGACCCTATCCCATAATTAACCAGATTGCCCGCCCTGATCAGCACTGATGATAGAAAGGACTGGCCCTCCATGACGTCTTGGGCTTGGGTAAAAAGGGGAAGAAATATGAAGTCCCGAGGGAGTTCAGGCTGCTCGGGCATTGAAGGCAAGAAGCCTGTCGAACAGGTCAGGGGGGTGGGGAGTTGTAGAAAGAAAAATTTAGTTTTCCACCCCTTCAGAGAGGAAGGGATGTCTGTCAGAAAGCCATAATTCATCCGGGCCATAAAAGCAAAAACCCCATCATTGAATCGGCAAGAATAAAAGAAATGAAAAACATAATGATTAATTAGAAGAATCTTCATACGGAACAAAATAAAAGTAGCTGCCGTAATTCTAAAAGCATTAGGGTGGAGATGGTTAATTGGGACCCCAAAGAACCGGGCAACCCCTTTGAAAAAATAGTGAACCAGAAACCGGAGCCCACTATTAAGTTGTTCTACAAAGAAGGCTTGGAAGCCCGGTGGTGGGGTGTCCGGATGATCGTTGGACTCGGGGATGATGATTTTGTAATTACGAGGGATTGAGCCTAGAGATCTAATGTCTTCAGAGGTCCCATGATGAAGGGTAGAAGTTACTGTAGAGAACCACAAGGGCCCTGTAACCTTGTCTTTTCCTCTGTCTCGAGAACCAGCTGGTCGGGAAGAAGATGCCGTTGTTTTTTGTTTTTTTTTGGAAGAGGACGGAAAGTTGGAATAGGGATGGCTATAGGGATGTGGAAGGTAGTCTCAGAAGGGGTCGAGGTGTTGTTCTCTGACAAGCCCTTGACGTTCTTATCAGAGGTGGAAGAAGTGGAATTCGACATAACTAAAAAATAAAAGGAGAGGAGGCAGAGAATAAGGAAAGATGAACTTACGAGGTGAAGATGGTGATGAGTGACTGGTAATAGAGATTGCTGGAGCTAAGAAAACACGTCGCCGGTGGAGAGAAGCCGAAGTTGAAGAGAATTAAGGAGCAAGAGGCGAAAAGTCCAAAGTAAACCTAGGACAAAGATATATATAGGAAGAAAATGATTAATCTGAGCCATGGATTGCAAAACAATTGGACGGTTGCGATTTACGTGGGGAAATGTGCGGGAAATGTGAAAAGACAGGCTCGGAACACGAGGCGTTATGATTATTTATCTTCTCGGAAGACGAAAAATTTATGGCGGCTCAAGATTCTAGGGCTTACGTCAGCACCAATAAAATAACAGCAGTCCTACAAGCCCGAGAAAGCTAAACGACAAAATATTTTCCATGACCGGGCACACAAGACTAATCGGGACAACGAGTATGACTCTAGCCCAACTTTTAAAGAGGAAGTGATGATACCCCCGGGATAGCCCGGGCTCTGCTCAGGTCATGGATGACCTGAGACAATTGATGATGCTCCCATAAGAGTGCGGGTCATGGACGAATCGGGATACTGAATGGATGGCCCAAATCAGGGTAAATTTGCAGGAAAGGTTCATCAGGCTGGACAGGTGAACGCCCGGGACGTTTTATCCCCAGGCTATTGGACGCCCGGGCTTTCGTGAAAGTCTTCGGGAACTTTTTACTCGGGCTACCTCGATGTGACCACCACACTCAAGCGTGCTAGTAAAATAGGATGTGGGCGGCTGCCACATCTCTGACACCGATCCAAGTGGTTGGCCAAATCAGACCAAGAGGATGTGACTGGTGTGTGACTTGGTGTGTCAGAATGTAGGATATGATCAGTTGTCATGCTATAATTAGTAGGTAGTACGCAGCACAAGGTCATCATCACTTCCCCTACTATAAATACCAGGTTCTCTATTTGCATTTAATCCATTCACATATTGAGTACACCAACATTTATTACTGTTTATATTCAAATCTTTTCATACACACTAATATCCCAACAATCAATTGGTTACATTGGTCCTTTGTTGAATCACACTGACTTAAGCAACGGAGTGGCCACGCCGGATACCCTTCCGGCGCCCATTCACTTATCTTCTTGATCGCAGGTCTCTATAATTACCCGGGAAGAAAACATCTGGTTCATATACTCACCCTGCTCCTATTTCCCTCATCATCTTGATAGCAGATCCGGTGGACCGCCTGACCCGGCTCATCCTTTTCTCCGGATCGCATCAATCCTCTATGGCCAACCACACAGCTCAAGTGTGAATATGTTAGTTTCTTAGGATATAAATTCTGATTTGGAGTCAAATCGAGTCCATGAATGTAAATTTTCCTTTTCTTTTTCTTCTTTTTTAATTAAAAAAAAAAATAATAATATACTCTCCCTTTGAGCTCTTTATTTTGACATTACTGATTCCTTAGATTCAGCTTATTGCAGCGCTTGTACCAATTGTGGGCATCGGAGCCTTTCTTTGGTGGGCTGGACGAGATATAGTTCAAGGAAGCGTAAGATATCCTTAACTTTCATTGGGTGCTCAGCGTTTCACTTATTTCCTATGTTAGGAAACTTGATATGTCCATATTGTCTCATGAACCAATTGTATATGTTTGCCTGAGGAGATTTGGATCAAACGAGTTGTCTCCTGAACATTAAGAGAAAAAACAAGATCCTTGACTTGATTAGTTTCAGTTAAAAATCGCGCTCTCTTTCTCAGTCGTGGATAGCAGTTCCACTTCGTATTCCAATGTAAGATTAACGGAGCACGTGTTAAAATATTCTTATGTTTTTTTCAAGGACAAGTATTATTCATTTCTATATAGGATTAAGAATTGGAACACCATTTTGGACATGAGATCTGAACTGAACAAAGGGTGCCAGAGAGGTTGTGATTGCCAATGAACTTTCTGAACTGTTTTAAAGTTAACTTTGATCTGACAAGGAAATCCATGTTGCCAAAATTTGGTGAGCTGAAATTTAAAAAGACCTCATCAGATATATATACATACAAGGGTTAATTATATCTATCTCTCCCGAAGTTTGACGTATTAATAAAAAAATTTAAATATTATATATGTATACACCTCCCTTGATGTTTAATATCCGTGAAAATTAATAAATGAATCCAATAACTTTTGACATTGCACACAATCCCCTTAAGTTTGTATTTTCCTTATATTTAACCCTTGAAAATGTAGATAAATACATACCTAAGAGTGTAAAATATAAAATAAAGACAAACTTATAGAGGGTGTCAGTAGTTTTAGAAGTTATATGATTTATTTATTATTTGTTACAAAGTTTATGGAGGTAAATATAATATATAAATATAGTTGGATTTTTTTTAAACAATGACAAAAGTTAGAGGAGGTTGATGTAATTATTACTATACACAATAATAAATAGTACAATGACAGATCGAGCAATAGATAGATACAATAATAGATCTATAGGTAGGAGGTAGGAAAACTAATAAAACGTTAGACAAATGACTTTCACCTGTATGAAGTTTTCAACATATCCTTACATATGTCCATGTTATAATGTTCAATACTTTTCCGGTTTTCCATTCTTCGTAATATGGCGTAGTAGGGATACTTCAAGACATGGTTCACCTGAAAGTAAAGATGCAGTTGCGTCAAATTATTCGTAAGAAACTCGTGAGCGGCTCGATCAAAACTCGACTTGACCTTGATATTACCAAACTCGAGTATTTGCTCGAGTCGAGTTCGAGTTTTAGTTGTTTCTGATCGAGTGATTAATTACATATATATTTTATTTAGAAGATATAACATTTAAGGAATATTTTTTGTCTATATATACTTAAAAATTTTAAAGCCTAAACTTTTTTGTCAATACACTAGGATGACTTTTGAGTGTTTCGAGCATGAGCTCGAATACCTCGACACATACAAGAGTCGAACCTCAAACTTGAAATTGATTACTCGATCGAGTTCAAGCATATAGAATTTAAATAGAGTCTAGGACATGACTCAACTAGTGTGCACCCCTACCTAAAAGGACTTGATGTAAGCAACTATGTCACATCTATGATCAACAAGTAGGGAGAGAGAGTACCTCTTGGTCAATATTTCTGCCGAGTTCACTTGAATGAATTGAAACTTTGGTCACTGTGTACCTTAGGAAATGTTTAAGCCTCAAATTTCGTGTCTCGAGAGCTAACTCAGTAGGATACATTGTCATCTCTGACGCCTTAAATGCTTCGAAAGCAGTGTGCACATCTCTTATATGTCCACAGAGGGGATTGGAAAGGCAATCTTCTTCAAGAATTTTTGTTATTGGATATGAAAGGTATACACATTCTATCAAGGATGTTCCAACTTTTTAACCATTTCTTTCCTCTTCACAAGTTGGAAAAGAGAGAGAACAGTTTTATAAGCTTAGAGATTACATCATATCCATCCATTCTGAATAAAGCTAAAGCACAAGTAGAAGCATCCATGAATATCTCTTCCTTTCCTTGCAGCTAGCATCATTCTGGGCTCAAGTCAAGAGAAAATAACTCTATAAAGGCAACAAAATCTAAAATGTTGTGAAAAAGTAAAAATTTATGGTAAAAAGTAAAAATCTCAAACTCTCAAAATTTACCAAACTACACACTTTATAATATTTTTCTCTCTACTCAATTGTGATTTTCTTCACAAATGAGAGATCTATTTATAGGAAATCTTTACAAATAATCCAAAAATAAAATACATCATTACCTACATCATCACACACTAATTTTCAATATTTACAACTCTTATTTTCAACATTCAAATATTCAACATTCAAATATTCAATACTCACATTTTAAATATATTTTTCAACACTCCCCCTTGTGATGATGATCATAATGATTGTCTTCATTACGTGTTTTTATACTGCCTCGTTAAAAACCTTACTAGGAAAAACCCATTGGGATAAAAACCATAGTAAGGGAAAAAGAGTGCAGTCACGTAAACTCCCCCTCATGTTGACACGAACAATTCTTCACAAATTTCGTAGATTGCGCATCCCAATATTATATATGTGCTTTCTGAATATTGACGTAGGAAGTGCCTTTGTGAAGAGATCTGATGAGTTTTCACTTGATTGAATGTGACGAACATCAATACATCTATTCTTCTCAAGCTCCTTGGTGAATGCGAAGAACTTAGGAGGAATATGTTTAGTTCTGTCGCTTTTTATGTATCCTTCTTTCATTTGAGCAACACATGCAGCATTATCTTCATATAGTATCACAGGCTTCTCATCAGATGATAATCCGCATGAAATTTGGATATGTTGGGTCATTGATTTTAACCACACACATTCACGACTTGCTTCATGTAGTGCAATAATCTCGGCATGATTTGATAAAGTTGTTACGAGCGTTTGTTTCTGAGAACGCCAAGATATTGCAGTGCCTCCACGAGTAAATACATATCCAGTTTGGGAACGTGCCTTGTGTGGATCAGATAAGTATCCAGCATCAGCATAACCAATTATACTTGGATTAGCATATTTTGAATACAAAAGTCCCAAGTCTGTCGTTCCTCGTAGATAACGGAATATATGTTTAATTCCGTTCCAGTGTCTCTTTGTTGGATATGTGCTAAATCTTGCCAACAGATTCACGGCAAAAGATATATCAGGCCTTGTACAATTTGTAAGGTACATAAGGGCACCGATGGCACTTAGATATGGTACTTCTGGACCAAGAATATCTTCATCATCTTCACATGGACGGAATGGATCCTTTTCTATGTTTAATGATCTAACAACCATTGGAGTACTTAAAGGATTTGATTTATCCATATTAAAACGTTTAAGGATCTTTTCTGTATAATTTGTCTGGTGAACAAACATTCCACGTTCTTTTTGTTCAATTTGTAAACCCAGACAATACTTGGTTTTTCCAAGATCCTTCATTTCAAATTCTTCCTTCAAGTATGACACAACTTCTTGAATTTCTTTATTCGTTCCAATGATGTTTAAATCATCAACATATACAGCAATAATTACGCATCCGGATGTTGTTTTCTTAATGAAAACACAAGGGCATATTGAATTATTTACATATCCCTTTTTCATCAAGTGATCACTTAGTCGATTATACCACATTCGACCTGATTGCTTTAACCCATATAATGATCTTTGTAATTTCACAGAATAACATTCCCTGGGTTTTGAACTTTGTGCTTCAGGCATCTTAAATCCTTCAGGGATTTTCATATATATATTACTATCAAGTGATCCATATAAGTAAGCTGTAACAACATCCATAAGACGCATTTCTAAATTTTCAGATACCGCCAAGCTAATCAAATACCGAAACGTAATTGCATCCATCACAGGAGAATACGTTTCTTCATAATCAATTCCAGGCCTTTGAGAAAAACCTTGTGCAACAAGTCGAGCTTTATATCTTACTATTTCATTTTTCTCATTTCGCTTTCGAATAAAAACCCATTTGTATCCAACAGGTTTTACACCTTCAGGTGTAAGGACTATAGGTCCAAAAACATTACGTTTATTTAGCGAATTTAATTCAACCTGGATGGCATCTTTCCATTTTATCCAATCCTGCCGATTTTTACATTCACCAAAAGATTTTGGTTCATGATCTTCGTTATCATTTATGATGTCGATTGCCACATTATAAGAAAATATATCATCAATTTCATCTATATCTTTTCGGTTCCATATTTTTCCAGTATTAATATAATTGATAGAGATTTCATGATTCTCGTCAGTTTGTGGTTCTGACAGAACATTTTCATCATCATGTGTTTCTTCAGGAACACCATTCTCTATTTTGTGATCATCATGTGTTTCTTCAGAAACGACATTCTTTATTTTGTGATCATCGTGTTTCTCTATGAATTTTCTTTTTCGAGGATTTTTATCCTTTGAACCGACTGGCCTTCCACGCTTCAGGCGTTTAATGACATCATGAGTATCTTCCATTTGTTTCTTTGGAATTTCAATTCGAGCAGGGGCATTTGCAGCATGTATATATGATTTAGTTACCCCTTTTGTGTCTGCAAATGCATCTGGTATTTGATTTGCTATTCTTTGCAAGTGTACAATTTGTTGTACATCTTTTTCACATTGTTTTGTTCTTGGATCCAGATGTAACAATGATGATACATACCATGTAATTTCTTTTTCGGTATGTTTCTGTTCTCCCCCTAACATTGGGAAGATTTCCTCATTAAAATGACAATCAGCAAAACGTGCTGTGAACACGTCGCCTGTCTGAGGTTCAAGATATCGAATGATTGATGGACTATCATAACCGATATAAATTCCAACCTTTCTTTGAGGTCCCATTTTCTTTCGTTGCGGTGGTGCAATAGGCACATACACCATACATCCAAAAATTCTCAGATGAGAAATGTCTGGTTCTTTACCAAATGCAAGCTGCAATGGGGAGTATTTATGATATGCACTTGGTCTGATGCGAATTAATGAAGCAGCGTGTAAAATTGCATGTCCCCATATAGAAATAGGGAGCTTTGTTTTCATTATCATTGGTCTAGCAATCATTTGCAGACGTTTAATCAATGATTCAGCCAATCCATTCTGTGTATGTACATGAGCAACATGATGCTCAACAATGATTCCCATAGACATACAATAATCATTGAAAGTTTGGGAAGTAAATTCACCAGCATTATCAAGTCTAATTTTCTTGATTGTATAATCGGGAAATTGATTCCTCAATTTTATTATTTGAGCAAGTAATCTTGCAAATGCAACATTTCGAGTTGATAATAAACATACATGTGACCATCTGCTGGAGGCATCAATCAATACCATAAAGTATCTGAATGGTCCACATGGTGGATGGATTGGTCCACAAATATCACCCTGAATACGTTCAAGAAACATTGGTGATTCAGTTTGGATTTTGACTGGTGATGGTCTTATAATAAGTTTTCCAAGAGAACATGCTTTACATTGAAACTTATTATTCTGAAAGATCTTCTGGTCTTTCAGTGGATGACCATGTGTATTTTCTATAATTCTTCGCATCATTGTTGAACCAGGATGTCCCAATCGATCATGCCAATTGGTTAATATCGAAGAATTATCAACTACCATGTTTGATTCAATGGGACTTATATGTGTATAATGCAATCCAGTAGGGAGCATTGATAGTTTTTCAATCACATATTTCTTTCCTGATTTATATGTGATAAGACACATATATTTCTCATTCCCTTCATTCATTGTTTGAGTATCATACCCATGGGAATATATATCATTAAAACTCAACAAATTTCTTTTCGATTGTGGTGAATATAAAGCATCATTGATCAAAAATTTTGTACCATTAGGTAACAAAAATTGTGCTTTACCACATCCTTTAATCAAGTCTACAGGACCTGATATTGTATTCACCGTTGTTTTTGTTGGTTTTAGTTCCAAGAAATATCTTTTATCTCGGAGGATAGTGTGCGTTGTACCACTATCGGGTATGCAAACTTCACCTTTGCTCATAGCATTTTCCATATTTCAACTTCAAAAAATATATGCAATGAAATAAAATTACTGACAATAAAATGCAAAAATATAGCACACAATAAAACATTATCATATGGGCACATAAAATATTTTACATATTTATTCCACCAGCAAATTGATCATTGTCTGAGAAATCAATCAGAAAATCTCCAGCATCAAAATGAGTTAAATCACTCAAAGATTCACTTTGTTCAGTGAAGTTGGTCTCCTTTTCTTTCCCCTTTAATGATTCTTTATAAAGTTTACAAAGATGCTCAGGGGCTCGACAAATATGGGACTAATGTCCTGGAGTACCACATCTGAAACAAGAACTTTCATATCTTTTTGAGTGATTCTCATTAACACTCATATTTTCATGATGCCTTTTCTGTGGATGGTTTGGGACGTTCTTTTGAGATGAGTTATAAAAATAACTATCTCGATTATTTTCAAAACCACGGCCGCGTCCACGACCACTTCCACGTCCACATCCACGACCACGACCACGACCAAGATTTCGTCCACGACCAAAATCTTGTTTATAACTTTGATTTTGGTTTCCAGATTTAAATTCATTTTTGCTTACGACATTTACTTCAGGAAATGCCGTTGAACCAGTGGGTCGTGCCTGATGATTTCTCACTAAATTCATTTGTTCGAATCTTTCTTTTAATCCCTTCCACAAAGCCATGGGATGCCAACGCAAAAATATCATGGCTTTTGCCTTTTCTTGGGATGTCGATATGCCATTTTCTTTTATGGTCTCATTTAGACTCAATGACTCAAGATGCATTTATACATCGAGAGTCCATGGCATATAATTTTTTTTCCGTGATATCAAGAGGAATGAATTCGAGTTTTGCCAAGTTTGACATGGTGGTACTAAAAAAATTACGATGCATTTTATTAGTTAATGAATATTGCAATACAAAGTAATGGATAAACAACAAGTACAAGTATTTGTAAAAATAAAAAAAACACACGAGGAGGATATTCTCCGATAAATAAAATACTCGTGAGTATGATAACCAAAATAATTAAAAATAACTTTGAGAAAGTCATCTTCTTTTTTCTTCGAAAAATTTGATGAAAAATAATTTTAGAGAAGAAGAGAAAGTTGGAGTGATTGAATGTGTTTGTGAGATGATATTTGTAGGGCAAAAACTAGCCGTTTTGTTACCGTTTATGACCGTTGGTGTACAAAAAATAAATGTATGTATTTGTATAATTTTATGGTAATAATATGGTGAATATAATATTAATCATGTTTAAATAATTATGTATATCACATTATTATAACGAGGTGTCGTAAGTTATTTTGTTTAAAAATCTTATAGGCTTTTATACTTGTCGTATCCCTTACCGGGAGTGTGGGATGTCGTCTTAACATCCTCCCAGGATTTATAACAAGTTTTTGAAAAATTTATTTTTATTATTTCTAATAATAACATTATATTGTATATTAAATAAATACACAATAAATAAATAACAGTAAAATAAATATAATTATTTTTGTTACCTTTTTGTTCTGTTTGGAGCTTGGAAAAGTATGTAGGACTTTTAGAGCTTCGTGCTGATAACGTGTTGTGAAAAAGTAAAAATTTATGGTAAAAAGTAAAAATCTCAAACTCTCAAAATTTACCAAACTACACACTTTATAATATTTTTCTCTCTACTCAATTGTGATTTTCTTCACAAATGAGAGATCTATTTATAGGAAATCTTTACAAATAATCCAAAAATAAAATACATCATTACCTACATCATCACACACTAATTTTCAATATTTACAACTCTTATTTTCAACATTCAAATATTCAACATTCAAATATTCAATACTCACATTTTAAATATATTTTTCAACATAAAATACTTTAGATAGATCCAATATAAAACTGATAGTTGTAAAAGCCTTCAATAAAAAAAAAAAAAAACAATCAAGAAGTGACATGGATGAGTTTAAACTAGAAATTACCTGTATGTTTCATCCAACACACATTGAATTTCATTCCTAAAATGCCGCCAAATCCCGATCGTATCTAGTTCGAAATTTGTACTATTATATCTAACTTATGGATTGTCATATTAGCATGTTTTGATTGTATTACTTTAATTAAATAAATTGTACAATTATTATTATTATTATTATTATTAATAACTACAATACAAGTCGGAGCCCACATATTTTATGTATGTTTTTTTTTTGGTTAATATAGCATAAATCAAGTCAGCGCACCCGGACCTTTAGTGCATAAAATTAAAATTATATCGGTTGATAATTTATGAATTATATGATTTTTAAAGAACTAGATAGACCGAGATTGCTGCATTTGTATTGAAGAATAATAACGAAATGATAAGTAGTGCCTTATTTTAAAATGTCATTCCTATGAATCTAAATATTTTGTTCCATGTTATATCATTTGGATTGTCAACAAGCATAGTCTTCAGAAAACTGGCTCATATATAAAGTTTGAATTGATAAAAGATTGCTAAAATTATTTTACATTTGTTGGCACACAAAATAATTCTTGCAGCAGTAGAGTGAAAGCCCACTTTCATAGAGGAGAACAACAGCGATGAAGAAAACCGTCCAGGGAATTCAAACAACAAAGAGAGGAAAAAGAACAACAAAGAGATTACACCAACTTTCGGAGATGAAAGAAGGACAGACGTAGGAGATTTGGTCGTTTAATTTTTAAAACATTCATTTATTTGTTTTTACACAATCGGTTCTTACACAGACACACTTTTGATCTGTATTAATCTTTTGATCAAAATACACGTTGAATCAGTTCAAGCTATTTTTGCATTTTCGCATGCTGATTTAGATCAATAATAACTTAATCAATTGTTAACCCAAACGATCACAACAAAAACGTTTCATAAATGATTATAAAAATTCAAAGTAACAACCTCGGTATTTTATGTTATATTGAAAATGGGTTAAAACCGAACCTTTGAGAAGTAATAAATAAAGAGTAGGTCTCTTGTGAGACTGTCTCACGAATCTTTATTTGTGAGACGGATCAATCCTACCGATATTTACAATAAAAAGTAATATTTTTAGCATAAAAAATAATATTTTTTCATGGATGACCCAAATAAGAGACCCATAACACAAAATACGATCCGTGAGACCGTCTCACACAAGTTTTTGTCGTAAATAAATTGTGATTGCATTTAAAATAATTATTTTGAAATAGGAAATAAATCTAGAATTAAAATAAATTACAGGAAGGGCCGAAAATGAAGTGCTAAATTCGCTTTGGGCCATTGCCCCATAAACGAGAAGGAACGATGTCAGTCCACTGTATAAGATCGTAGAACTATCAGCTGTAGAGGAAAAAATTGGAGAAAAAAAAAACACAGGAAGAAAATACTGAAGATAAACAACATACTATCACACCATGGGAAGCAGTGAATGAACAGAGTTACGTGCAAATTATGCGTTAGTTTCTTCGACAGTTGATCGAGAAAGAAGAAAATGGCGCTTGGTTGTCGGTTCTTGATGTCAAGGGCTCTATCTTTTGCGGCAGTTCCGGCAATTGGCACGGGCACCGGCGTTACTCTTCAAGAAATCGCTTCCAACCACCCTAAAAGTATATGGGTTCTTTTCGTTTGAAAGAGAGATTACTGGATTTATTTTCAAGTCACTTGCTTAAACAGTAGGCAACAAAGATAATGACTCGGGTCTTTAAATCTCACGAATGAGTTTCAGCTAATTTCTTTCTTCAAAATTTTGGGACTTCTGGTCGCAATACCTACTTAGAAGAGGCTGGATTTTACACTGATGTTGTACACGATAAGTTGGATTTTATCTATTTTTATCACTGAAAGAATTCACCACATCACAATTTGGTGTTTAAAATTTGAATATATCATTTTGGTTAAGTTTTATTCCATGCTTTACGACGTTTTGAATGCTTCGTTACCTTGTGTTAAAGGACTGAAGCTGATAGCGGGATCAAAGTTATTTTCTTTTGTATCACATAATACCCATCCTATTAGAATGGGGGATATTTTGCTATTCTTACGTGATTGGGTGCTAGGGAATAGTCATAACTCTTGTTTCTTTATATTTTTCATTCTTGTAAGTTCCCAATAAACACGATGTGAACATTTTTCTCCCATCTGTGCAAACTTCTTGTTTGTGAAATATCCCAGCTTTCAAAATCGGCTCTGCTGTAAAAGGAGCATCTTTGCAGACCTGGATAACGGTGACTTTTGTGCTATTCTCTAATTGCGTATGCAATTATGACTTTGGGTTTCCGATTCGTTATCATTATCCATTATGTGCAGGCATGAGGTTTATAATATAATGGTTAGCGAGTTACCAATCATGTTCGGGTTTCCAGATGATAAGTTCATTGTTGGAATTGATCTGTAGGTATTGCAAAGGTTGTGCTGAAAAAGGGAAAGACTCAACTATTCAAAGATGGAAACCCTATGGTGTACAGTGGTGCCGTTGATAGGATAATTGGCAGACCACCTCCCAAAACTGGCGACGCTGTGCTGGTGGCTGATGGGACAGAAAAGCCAATTGGCTGGGGCTTATACAACTCGGTTTCCATGTTTTGCGTTCGGCTCATGCAGATGGAGGATGAAACAGCATAGTATCTGTTCTGTAGTTTATGTGTTCTGTTTAGTTTTTCAAATGTATTTTCTTGATAGCTTCATTAGTCAATTATTCGATTTGGTGCAGTGATCCATCTTGTGTGTTGAATGTGGATAGATTGCTTGAGACAAGAATCAGCGCTGCTATTAACTTGAGGGAGCTGCTTGGGCTCCCTGCTGCCGAGACAAATGCATATCGTCTAGTCAACAGTGAAGGAGATCGGTAGTAATCTCCTACAAAATATGTCAAGTTTTTAATAGGTTTGGGATTAAAGCACTAGAAATCTGACCACTTTTGACATTTTAATGTGCTGTGATACGTGCTGTGACACCATGCCAAGTGCCTACTGTTAATAAAGCTATTATTGCATATTTGCTATTGGAAAAGAAAAGTATGCAATTTCCATCAGTCTCGTAGTCACCGAAAGACTTTAACTAGTCCATGTTGTATGGTATGATGGTACTGCCTTCTGAAATATCACGGTCCGCGATATGTATTTCCTTTATTATGAATTCAAATACTTGTCTGCCGTACTCGTTTTTCTAAAAGTAGATATGATATTTTAAGGGGACCCTATAATTTATTTACTTTATTAAATGCATTGGTTTATTCCTGTGAGAGAGTATCTAATCAGGAAAATCATATATCTCCTCCTTCATCGAGCTGGTACAACCTTATTTGTATGATCAGTTGTGTACTCACTGTATCCTTGTGCAGGTTGTCAGGTCTTATTGTTGATATTTTTGGAGATGAAGCGGTGATTGCTTCCTCTGCTGCATGGGTTGAAAAGTACAAGCAACAAATAAAGCATCACATCGGCCAAATAAAAAATATCAACCATATGACCTGGAGACCGTCAATCGAGATCTTGAAGGAGGAGGGATATGATTTTCCTGATCCAGGAGTTATAGAGTCATCAAATCCTCCCAGAACAGTAAAGGTAAAATATGATTATGATGCGAGAATGCTTACACCTGATCAGATTAAATTAGGCCTGAATCACTCTTTGTCTTTGTCATGAAATTTTTGTTCCATATAATATCATCAGATAGTATTCTAATATATGTTTTTGTGCCTCAGCCAGGTTGTCGAGAATGGTGTTTCTTATCTTGTCTCGTTGGAAGGGCAGAAAACTGGCTTCTATGCTGACCAGCGTGAGAACCGGCTATACATAATGTCAATTTCAGAAGGCCAGAAAGTACTAGACATCTTCTGCTATACCGGAGGTTTTGCTCTAAATGCAGCGTTTGGTGGTGCTCGTAGAGTAACTGGTAAATTTGTATTGTTTACGTAAAAAAAAAGAAAAAAAAAAGGAAAGAAGAAACAAACAATGTATCCATGTGTCAGCAACACTTTTACATAAATTTAGTCAAAATAATTTTCAGGATTTCCAAGCCAAAAAATCTCCATTAAGAGTGTTTGAACAAACATGGTCAATGACCCTGTCATTACTTTATCTGTAGTTTTACTCCATAACTAAGAATTGATCATTACTTTGGCTTGAAGGTGTGGATTCATCTTCCACTGCACTGGAAATTGCCAAGGAGAACATTGTTCTCAATAACCTTGATCCAAGTAAAATATCGTTTTTGAGGCGAGATGCTACAGATTTTATGAAAGGAGCAATCTCCAGAGGTGATTCGTGGGATATAGTCATATTGGATCCACCTAAATTGGCTCCTCGAAGAAAGGTACTTTAACAAACTTCATTTGATGGATTTAGCAGTCATTCATATGTTGTCGTGACAACTGACAGTGTAACTGACAGACACGCACTCTTTTGAATCTATGATGAGGTCTTCTCCTTGAGAGCATTTGTGGACCATCCGATTAGTTTATAGCATTAATGCAGTAGGTTTTCTAGAACTTATGTCCTGGTTAGTCATGCCTTGAAAAACACACCCTTTGGAGCATTTGTTTATCGTGCTATTAATTTGGCAACTAGAATTAGCAAATATTTCTTTATCGTCTCCCAAGTGATTTTTTTTTAAAGAATTTAACTTCTCTAGTGAATATTTGATTTGTATTTGTAGGTATTGCAAAGCGCAACTGGGATGTATAGAAATCTTAATTGCCTGGCTATGCAAATAACAAGAAGGGGTGGATTGTTAATGACCTGCTCGTGTTCTGGAGCAGTGACCCAAAGTGGGATGTTTTTACAAATTCTACAGGCAAGTTTTATGTCAACACATTTAGAAGACATGTCTCACTGAACATCTTTAAGCTAACATTTCGAAGTTCACTCACTTATATGGCTGAGTAAATATCTGTTACAGGAGCAACTCACAAGGTGACGTGCTTCTCTGTTTGTTTTTTGCTGATCAGGGTGCTGCATCTATGGCTGGGCGAAAGATCACAATCATACGTCAAGCTGGTGCAGCCTGTGATCACCCCATCGATCCTTCTTATCCAGAGGGTGCATATCTCACCACTGTATTGCTTAGAGTGCTGTGAAATTGCTCGGAGCAGCACAAGGACAAGGGATCCATGCGGCATCTTCAATCTTATTTTCGTGATTTTCCTTGATCCAGGACAAGGATTTCAATTTGCCATTTTGCTCCTTCCAGGAGTTGCGGGGTCATCGCGTCTTGATAAGGAACAAAATTTGCATTTATATCCTGCAACTGTAAGTTCACGATGGTTCTTATCCTGCATGTGATTGTTTGTCACTTTTAGTTCAGTTCCAATTATCACATTGGTCGTCTAATCAATCTCTGTTTCGCTCCAAGCACACAAAATTTAGGGTGACCTTTTCGTTTAATTCTGTATACAGTAACACAAGATTGCTGGTAATAGCATTTGTTTAATTTGCTTTTCTTCTTGCATATCGATAAACAAGAATATTAGTTGTAGCGGTTAGTTCACGCGAAATGATCTCCACGTACGTGGAATATCAATATTTGTGACTCGTGCAGATTTATTTTCGAAAATTTGATGTATCGTGAAATATCAAACAACACTAGAATTCCGTTTTGAGTGATAATTAGGCTTTAAAAACACGAATAAAATAATGACAAGTAAAATGAAAATTGAGTTATTTACGTAAGATTGCTATTGGTACATGCATTCAACCCAAAGAAAATAAAACACAACTTCAGTATAATCATGGGATCAAACGACATGTTACCAGTTGCTGATGGGATGTGCATGGCGTGTTTTCTCATCACGAAGTCTAAACTGATCCTCGGGCAGAATGGGCCTTTTGAGCCAAGAAAATAGGTGGAGAATAAGAAATTTACATTTCACGTTTTGATGCAAGATCTGGTTGGTACCAATACGATCTTTAAGTTTTTCAGAATAGGACAAACAGCGAGTCATATAAGATACCAGAAGTTCCAGTTTATACAAGATAAGCCAAAGACGGGGTTGAGTGAAGTGAACTAAAACGGAGCTCTAAAGCTATTTTAGCGAACTCCTGGATTCCTATTCCAGGACGAATAAGATGGATCTCCAAGTTGCCTGAGACAGGAAACATGTTATATGATTCAAGTCAAGTCGAGTTTCGAATCAATACAAATATACTTTGGGCCGATGTGTATCGTGATTATCATCCATGATTAAATCTCAGGTGTCAATCAAAGTAATTAGAAAAAGAGTTATTATTCATTCGTAAAAAATCACATACACAACATATATGTTTACTATAGCAGGAATTAGGTCGGGAAATAATGTACCTCGGCTTGATCAGATAAATTAGAGTCAAAATCATGGCCAAGACTCAACATAATCCACCCACTGTTAGATATGCAATACCCATAAAATCGTTCTTCCCTCCGAGCCCTGCTGGTGGTAGAGAGAACCAGTTTTTTTTTGCCATTGAAGCTGTAAGTATTATAGTTGTTTTGTATGGTCACCGTTAATGGCTGCGCCTTTTTTTGAGATTCACTTCTATTTTCCCATAAAGTTTTCTAAATGTTGGAAGAGCTGCAGAACGGACAGATTTTTTGCCTCTTGAGAAGTCATATTTTGTTACCAAAAAATAAAAAATTCACATCATAAACGGGAAGAACAAGACTTTCTACTATGAATATGGAAATTGTCGTACTTGACAGCTAAAACGAGTCAAATGAAGAATTCATCAATAGGATTAGTGTCTCACTGGTATTGATCTATCAAGTGTTGCACCACCTTTAATGGTGCCATTCTGAAAGTGTTTCGGGAAAACAATTTTTTCCAAATTTGTG
The DNA here is from genome assembly GCF_025594145.1 of Primulina tabacum. Taxonomy (NCBI): domain Eukaryota; kingdom Viridiplantae; phylum Streptophyta; class Magnoliopsida; order Lamiales; family Gesneriaceae; genus Primulina; species Primulina tabacum. The sequence continues at coordinate 44,863,323 of NC_134551.1, forward strand.
ATCCCTATCACTCTTCCACGAGATGTCCCTCTTGTTTATGCTCAAAGGATGACTCGCGCGAGCAAAGCCATAAGTATCATTAAAAAGACTCCAAGCTATAAGACCACAAGGAACGATAGACATATTGTTTGCACCGTCCTCAGGTTTATAGGTATCTGTATCATTCTCACTTCCCGGATTTCTCAATTGCTGATCACTCCGGCTCTTCACATACCTATTACTCGGAAAAAAATGTCGTTTAAGATAGAAATATTATGTTGGAAATTTCAAGTAAATTTAAAGACTGAATAAAAATTATGTCTCATGAATGTGGAAGTGTCTTTTGGCTCTCCACAATCTTGATTTAGTTGTGACTCGTTATAGTGGAAGTGTCTTTTGACTTTCCACATTCTTGAGTTAATTGAAGACTTTTGGCGCTTCATATTCTTGAGTTAATGGGAAGAATAATTGAGTTAATTAATCTTGCATGACTCTTGGTGTGCATTTTGGGATTTATAAATAGTGTTCATTTCCTCATTCCATATGCATAAAAATGATTTTTACAAACACTCAAGATCTCTTTCATGCATTCTCTTGCATTTAATATTGTTAGCTTTCCATTTGGTCTCTGTTAAATTTCGGTTATAAAGTGAATGTATGTTTTCGGTTCGCCGATGTAGTTACTTCGTGCTAAGTTGCTGCAAGGTTTTGCGGTTGTATCCTGGGAAACAGTTGTCCGTCAAGATCCTCGAAGTACCGTCGGAGGGGACAAATCTATTTTAAAGAAACTGTACTTCATACAGGACTCGGTTTGATTTACTGTTTTATTGTTGTTATTTTATACACGATATTCATACTTTCAATAGTATGCTCATTTTCGTATACTGTTTTTGATTATCGACTACCGAGAGCTCAACAAGGCCTGCCCAAAGAATGAATTCCCTCTGCAGAACATGTATATACTTACTTATCGACAGTAGTTGGAAAAATTTTCATTTATAGATTGCTGTATTGAGTATAATTAGATAAAGATGAGAACCGCTCTATCTGTATATCTACTAGATTGCTTTCGTTCCCTACTTCTATATTTTTTTATTATTATTTTGGCTGACAATCTTAAAACATATTTTGTTATACTCATTATGTGATTTGTTGACAACATGGCTACTGATTCGAATGACTTGAATGTGCCAAAGGTTAGTCCCTGATTATGAAAGTCGTTGTTGTCGATGTGCTAGCCATGCTGATACACCGAAGAAATTCGATGGCTCAAATGTCAAAAGGAAGCAACATAAGATGTTAATATATCGTACCGTATTGAATCTAGCAAGGTTTCTCACCGAGGATGCTCCCAAACCAGCTGTGGTTGTTGGAGATGTGTAGAGATCTAGTGCTATTGATGCATGTCACCACTCATATTTCTTGTGTAGAAAATGAATGGTTTGGCTGATTCGCTATAAATTGTGTATAGTGTAAAGAAGACGACTCATGAATTGTGGGAGTCTCTAGATTGGAGATACAAAACCGAGGATGTCGAGGCCAAGAAATTTATTGATAGTCGATTCTTGGACTACAAGATGGTTGACTCCAAAATGGTGATCAGTTAGGTTCAAGAAATCCAAGTGATCCTTCACGAGATTCACGCCGAAAGGATGACTTTGAACGAATTTTTCCAAGTGGTTGCTATTGTTGAGAAGCTACCACCTGCCTGGAAGGATTTCGAAATCTATTTGAAATATAAACAAAAGGAGATGAATGTTGAAGAAGTCATTGTTCAACTTTGTATTGAGGAAGACAATTAGAGTTCTGAAAGACGATTGTTTTCTCCAGTTGCTGCGAAGGCAAATGTTGTCGAGCATGGTCAAAGTTCGAAAAGGAGAAATTTTCTCCTTCCAACAAAAAAAAAAGTGAACCACTTGATCTAATTCACGGTGATATATGTGATTTAAAATGTGTGCAAACACGTGGTGAAAATAAATACTTCATTATTTTTTTTGACGATAGAACAAAGTTTTGTTATGTGTATCTTCTTAAAAGTAAGGATGGAGCAATTGAAAATTTTGTCCACTACAAAAGTGAAGTTGAAAACCAACTTAGCAAGAAAATCAAGGTGCTAATAAGTGATCGTGTAGGTGAATATGAATCATCATTTAATGAGTTTTGTGCTCAATACGGTATCAAACACGAAAAAACTGTACCTTATTCTCCCCAGCAAAATGACATTGCGGAGAGAGAAACGCATTTTAAAAGAAATGATGAATGCATAGTAATTAAGTTCTGGTTTACCTCAGAACATGTGGGGGGAAGCTATTCTAACAGAAAATTACCTTTTAAATAAGGTGTCCCGAAAGAAGCAAGATAAAAGTCCATACGAGTTATGGAAAGGTAGAAGTCCTTTCTACAAATACTTGCGAGTGTGGGGTGTCTTGCAAGGTAGTTGTACCCACTCCAAAGAAAGTAAAGATAAAAACAAAAAATGTTGATTGCATGCATTTTCATTGTATATGCTCAAAACAGTAGCACGTATCTTTTCTTGTACACGAATCTCAAATACTTGATATTCACAAGAATACGAAAATGGAATCAAGAAATGCTTCGTTCTTTGAACACATGTTTCCTTGCAAATTTAAAGAAGAACCAATTTCATTCAAAAGATTATATGAGACGATTGAAAAGAACAAGAGCTTAACCAAGATATTGAACCTAGACGTAGCAAAAGAGCTAGGACTGAGAAATCCTTTGGTCTGGATTCCATCACTTTCATGATGGAAAGTGAACCTCAAAGCTTCAAGGAATCATCGAGTTCATCTGAAGGACCTCTATGGAAAGTGGCTATCAATTCCGAAATGGAATCCATTTTACAAAACCATACGTGAAAATTAGTAAATCTTCCTCCGGGAAGCAAACCACTAGGCAGTAAATGGGTTTTTAAAAAGAAAAATGAATCAGATGGAACTATAGATACATATAAAGCCATATTGGTAATCAATGGTTACCATCAACGTGAAGGACTTGATTACTTTGACACATATTCTCCTGTATCAAGAATAACCTCTATTCGTGTGATAGTTGCGATTGCCACCTTGCGAAATCTTGAAGTACACCAAATGGACGTAAAGACAGTTTTTCTAAATACAGATTTAGAAGAGAAATTTACATGGAACAGCCTGATGGATTTTCTGCGACTAGACAAGAAAAAAAATTTGTAAACTGGTGAAGTCTCTGTATGGCTTAAAACAAGCACCAAAGCAATGACACGAAAAATTTGATAACGACATGATAGAGAGTGGATTTAAATTCGGTGAATATGACAAATGTGTATACATAAAGAATACTGAAAATGGATATGTCATTTTATGTATTTACGATTAGATGATTAAATCCACCAAGAAGTTATTAAACTCAAGATTTGACATGAAAGATTTGAGATTAGCCGATGTGATTCTTTGAATTAAAATTCATATAACATCCGAAGTCCTAGTTCTAAGTCAGTCACATTATGTGGACAAAATACTTGAGAAATTCAATAAAGATGACTCTGCATTGGCTAGAACCTCGATAGATACTAGTCAGCATCTATCAAAGAATCGAGGTGAGGGTATATTTGAATTAAAATACTCTCGAGTCATTGGAAGTTTGATGTACTTAATGAGTTGTACAAGACCAGACTTAGCTTATGCAGTAAGCAAATTGAGTAGATTCACGAGTAACCCAGGAGTTGAACACTGGAAAGCAATTATAAGATTGCTAAGGTACTTAAGGTACACTCATGACTTGGACTACACTAGGTATTGTAAAAATCAAAGTCTTCTAGTGGATCCTACCCGAGGAAGTTAGAAGGGATGACGTAGGAGTAGTTAAAGTCTCCGAACATCCATAAACATATTTTGTGTTATTTCTGTTTAACTCCTTGTTTTGTTCTTAACTGATTATTCAGTTCTATCCATAATGAACTGATATAAGCTGATCCCATATAATTTTTAGTTATTCAGTTGCACAAGATATAAAACCAATTAATTTTCTTAACGAATGATTATTTCAAGTATTTTTCGCTTGGTTTATAACAAAACTCGATCTAATTTATTGGTGTTTACATTCTTAGAACACGAGCTATTGCAGCTCATTTTGAATATTGTGTTTGAAGAACCTTCAAAGGTGCCCGAACCGACCCCTCATACTATAATAGTAAATTTTAAACAACATCAAATATCAGTCAGCTTATACATGCTAGAACTGGATATACCAAGAACTGGTTGCCTTGAATGCTGCATCGATCTTGAGTCTTTTTTTTCCAGAAGAGCAGATAATTGGCCTTGAACTTGATCTCTGTGCGGGCTAATAGGTCGAGCTGACTCAAACTGGACTCAACTGATACTGACTGCATTGATCATCTATTTGGATCTGATATGGCAGCTAAGCGGCATTACTTCGGATAATTAAGCTCCACTTAAATCGTCAGTTTCAGTTGGTAGTTGGGTTTCGTCTGTTGATCAGTTGATCTGGTAGGCTTGCAGCTGAAATCTTGTCCACATATCAGTTTATTTCTTCTGTTGTCAACTTAACTCAGAACCCTGCAAGCTGCTAAAATAGAAAAGTTATCGAGTCAAGTGAAAGTGGCTATTATGTTAGTTGCAGAGCCAAAAACCCTCTCTCTTCCCACTCACATAAATTTTTAAGAGGGTTTTGAAAACCATTTTAAATACCAATTTGAAACATATTTTAAAATATTAGCTTTCAAATGTCATTCTTAGAACAAGCTAGCTCTGATACCACTTGTTGAGATTGGGAAAGAGTTTAGAGGGGGTGAATAAACTCTTTGAAAATATTTGCTTTTTAAATGTTTAACCCGTTTTTAGGTGGTTGAAAGTTTTTCTCTCAAACAGTTAGAAGTATGAAACGCGTAAAAGGTGCGAAAGACGGTTCAATATTTCTAATGATATTTTCAATCGGTTAACACACAAAACAACATGATATAGTACGAAGTGTAAAGGCTTGTGAAAAGTAAGAACACAAGATTTTTATAGATGTTGGGAGATAAAACTCTTACGTCACCTCTTCTTCCTCTGTAGGAAGAATTCCACTAAAAGACTTTGCTTTTACAAAACTCTTTGCAACAGCCCCCTCCAATTAGGACTTATCACACTGCATGTTTTGGAACTCTTAGTGATCACTTTACACTTCTGGAAATTAAGAACCCTCGGTTCACCAGACACTTCTATAAACTAGATAACCAAAAGGTTATTGATGCAAATAAACAATTTTGTTTTGGTAGCACGAATATAATCCTTGAGAGATCGGATATCTTTCTATTGAATGCGTGCTTGAGTGAGCGATAGAGATATGTGATCTTTGATTGCGCTCAGATTCTTAAAGTATGAAGACTTGAAAGATTCACGCTTTTGAAATCTTGATGGTTATGTCTCTCGTTGTTATCGTGCGTGTGCTCTTGCATACTTCCATCTTCACTTATATAAGCTATCATTCCAACAGTTAAAAAATGAGCAACGTTAACATATAGCCTTTGAATGGTGTGTCATTATCAGCTTCAACTTCATTAAATGTTCTTCAGCAAGACATTTGATGTTCTCTTTGCTGGCACGACTTTGAATCTCGTTCCTTGAAGAGTTACTACTGGGTGTCCTTTTATAGCAACTATTTTTACCATCAGAACTTGTAGGACATTAGTAATCTTTCTCTTTTGGGATAGTGACTTAAATGCATATCAATCTTGAGATTTGTGCATAACATTGTTGACTTGGAAAGGTGCAAACCTATTTGAGTGTTCTGAACTGGTCAGATAATGTATTTCATTAAGTGAGCAATAAATGGTTCTTTAATGACTTTGACATAAGGTTCTTCGAACATCCGGTTGAGAACGATTGAGATGATAGGTGATCTGAACACTATAAGTGGTTGAACCGTTACCTGTTATACATAAAACTTTGTAGATTGTTTCCTGAAATAGTCAAGTGCTATTTTGATTTTGTCGATCACCTAAAATTTTGGGTAATAATAATAATTTCTTAATAATTTCCTCATTTTTTGTGATGACAAAACCCAGCTACAGAACTATACACAAGTTTACATATAATTGCACCAGCTAAGTAACTTTGTCAGGTATAGATAAAAAGTTGTATTTCATTGAGTAGATGAAATTACAAACTCCAGTAAAAAAAAAACAGCAAAAACATCTTAAACAAATACAATGCGTTTAACCTTTCTTTTGTTCTTGGATTTGTTTAGATTGTTCTGTTTTGGCACGTTCTGCAACCCTCTCATTAACTTATTCTTCTGCTTTCAAAAATTCCTTTTGTCGCACTCTTTCCCACTTTTTGACATCACCATGGACAAGGAAGTGCATGATTTCAGTAATTTGTGCTCCTTGGGCATCCATGCGTTGATCAACGTGTGCTTTAAGATGAGATATTTGTCCTGAAAGCTCAGTGCACATGTTGAGATGTGAAGAATTGTGCTTGTCTTGCCGGAGGGTAACACTTGTATGCATGACAGAAAATTCCTTTGAGAGATCAGACTTCATTGATTGAAAAGCTTCTTTCAGATCAAAATTCTTGCGGTTAAGAGCAAGAATCGATTGATCCATGGTTGTAAGTCTGTCTAAAATCTCCTTTTGGAAGTTTTCTTCTAATAATTCTTCTTCTTCCGCTTCAACTAGATCAGATGAAGAGATTAATCTGGCCTTGAATGAGACCAGTTGAGAAGAAAAAGCTTTTCCAGCCAACTTTGAGGGCTGAGAATCATCGAGTTCAGCGGCTATATTTGCAAAAACTCTGTCAATTTCATCCGTTGAGACATGGATTTCTTTGTCCGTGGATTCTTGTACTTCTGGAGTGTTTGAAGGAGCTTCAGATGTAGGAGAGTTTTGGGGGCATAGAAGCAATAGTTACCTCGTCTTTCTGTGGAGCTTGAGGGGATGACACAACTTTTCTTGAAAATGGCCTTGAACACGATCATCAGTAGAAGTAGACTAGGGAGAAGAAGATTCTTCTTTGCGAGTAGTGTCCTGATCAGACAAAAATGTCATAGTAACTTCGATAGAAATCGGTTGGACTTCGGAAAGACCGATTTGTGCGGAGATAGAGGAATAATGGGTCCGGTTGGTGGAGCATATGCATCTTCATCATGAATCGACTGGCATGAAGTCCGGTTCATCTTGATGGCAGAGTTTCTCATTGATGGGAACATCCCTTTGCATAAATGTATCATCTGGTGGTTGGATGTTAACCTTAGCACTAGTCAAAATGGTTTCAGTCGGTACTTCTGATGTTGGAGAATTGGTAAACAAAGCCGATGATGAAGATGGTTGATTCTGAGTAGTGGTTTGAACTTTAAAGGTCTCAGAACCCAGCTCTTTATCAAAATTTAGCTCTGAGTCAAGCTTATCCTTTTCTTCAACCACAGGAAGTTTAAGTTGCTGTCGCTTCTGAGCATCAATCATCAAAAGTGAGAGGGCGTCCATTTCAAGCTGAGAGATGACTTTCGAATCATCTTTGGCGGTTGGACAGGTACGATCAAAATTGTTTCGTCTTAATTGAATCAGTGCTTGTAGAGAACTTTCTTTCACCTAGATTTCTAAGAAATCTCGACGAAGCAGAGCGGTTTGGATCTCAGATGTTTCTGTCCACTTTAATATGGACTGCTCAAGTTTGGCAGCAGCTTTGATTTTTCCGGTTTGGATAAGTGAATCAAATGTTGTGACAGTTCGAAATTGAACACATTGATCAAACATTTCCTTCTTCTTCTGAACGATCTCATTGACTCGTTCGCTGGTAAGAACAATAGTAGTATGAACTGAGTTGGTATTTGGTGGTGTCACATCCCGTAATAAAATAACTAATACTACTTTAAAATTTGAGGAAATTTTTTTTTCTTATTTAAATAGTAAACCCTCACTTTCTGAATTTAAATAAAATGATCGATTAAATTCTTGAAAATAATCCAATTACAAAATATTTCCATGGCATAAAAAAATATCAATCATCACTACTGTAAAAGTGTTATCCAAAATGAGCATTTGAAAATACTTGTTTGCCAACAAAATTTTGAATAAATAAAATCAGAGTAAAAATTTTAACGTGCATAAAATCATTTCATAACAATAGAGGTCCTCGGGTTTGCACTGCAGACAGTCTGAGCGAGCTCACTGGTCAGCACCTCTTGTCTCCTCAAAAGCATCAACATCTGCATGATCAAGTCTATTGAGCCTAAAGACTCAACAAGCATAAACCATGAATATCAAATAGTACTCGATAAAATCGCATGCATTTGAAAGTAACGAGTACGAAATAACAGCTGAACATACAAAAACATAGACGTGCCATAACTGCATAAACATTTTCATAAAAGTGCTTCCATCATAATATACATAATCATACTTAATTTTGCGTAGAAATATGTTCAAAGTAAGTAGTCCGTAACATAAATCGCCTGATCAGACTAAACCACAGTACTGGGCTGGTAGGGATCACCACAACCTTTCGACCGGATGTCGACTCCCATATACATAATTTCCCGATCATACTTTACCCGGTGGAGAGGTCCCTGGTCATGCTTTACCGCTTTCCAATCCCATAATCATAAATCCCCAATCATGCTTTACGGGGTGGCCAGGAGACAAAACACATACCTCCAAAATAAAATATTTTTGCACGTCGATCATACTTAAAAACGTCGAGGGCTTCGTTGGAACGCTCTGGACATGCTGCCCCAACCACAGCAGCAAAGATCCAGGATATCCCAACGAAGTCTGCAACCAAAACTTGATAAAACGTGAAGAACATGCACAAATTTTCACAGCTTGAGCTGTTTTACAATAAAAATAATATCTCTCTCATTTCCTATCAGAAAATTATGAATTAGCTATCGAATCGAAGATAATGTATAGTACTACAAATCATATGTTGAAAACATTTCCAGAAAACTAACCTATAAGTCACAGAATTTGAAATAACAGAGGGTAACAGGTTTTGTGACATAGAAATTTTACAGCTTGTCTGGTTTTACGATAGAAATCATATCTGTCTCATTTCTATCAGAAAATTACGAATTTGATATCGAATCAAAGTAACAAAGAGTATTACAAATCATATGTTGAGAATATTTCCAGAAAATCAACCTATAAGTCGCAGAATTCAAAATAACATAGGGTGACGTGTTTTGTGACACAGAAATTTCACAGTTTGTGCTGATTTACGAAAAAAATCATATCTATCTCATTTCTTATCAGAAAATTACAAATTTTCTATCGAATCAAATATAAACAGAGTAATACAAATCATATGTTGAAAACATTTCCAGAAAACCAAACTCTAAGTCGTAGAATTCGAAATAACAGAGGGTGACAGGTTTTGTGACACATAAATTTCATAGTTTGTGCGGTTTTACGATAAAAATTATATCTCTCTCGTTTCTTATATGAAATTACGAATTTGATATCAAATCGAAGGTATTACAGAGTACTACAAATCATATGTTGAAGACATTTCCAGGAAACGGACCTATAAACCCATGATTCTAAATGACAGCAAATGGCGGGTTTTGTTACTCAAATTTTTCAGAAATCGTTTAAATCATAACCCATCAAACCTTGTACATAATGAACGAATTTTCATGCACAATATACATCAAAATACATAATATGACCAGATTGATGCGTAAAAGAAAAGTTTATACATGTCTTTGCATCTAAACGCTCAAATAAACGAATACCGGGGCGAGGGTACGTGAGGGATGAACGGAGGACGATTTCTTGACATTTTTCTTGACAAAAACACACCAAAATCTCCAGAATATTGCTAGGATAAGTGCTCAAGAGGCTGCTGCCCAAGGGAGGCACAACCCTGGCTTTTTCCTCTAAAAGTAACATGTATGTGTGTGTGTTGGTGTGTGTGTGTGTTTAGGTGTAGGTGTGTGTGATTAGTATAAGTAACTAGGGTTAGGAAAAGTCTAATAAAATAAATTAATAGGCTGAACTCGTACTAATTTAATTATTTAGACTCACTCAAAAATTTAATAAAATATTCAATTACCAAATTTTTAGATTAAAATCTTCAAATTTCGAAATAGCTAAATGGAGTACTTAAAATCTTAATTTAACTTAAATAATAGTTAAATAATTTAATTAAGACATAAAATTTATTATAAAAATATTTTACACCCAATTTAAGGATTAAATCCTCAAATTCCAAATTTACATATAAAGCGCTTAAAATCTTATAAATCGTCTAATAATTTGAATTGAACTTTAAAATGCTAAATTCATAATCATTTAGAATAATTTATTTCTTGACTTAAAATAAAAATATAACATTTAATTTTATCGCCTTAATGGTCTTCGGTCTCCTATCCCCGGCCAAGCATCGAATATTCGTCTGAAAACTCAAACTCAAGAAATGCATTTGAATCTCATAAAAATAAAAATATAAATATTTAAAATAAATTAAACATATTTAATTCATCATTTAATTCTTTTAAATTAATTAACCTATTAAATTATGCAAGCTGTTTATGTGTACTGATTTTTGGGCACTACAATTCATCCCCCTTTAAAAAAACTTCGTCCTCGAAATTTGTCTGTTCTTGATTAATGAAAAGCTTAGGCTCACTTATTGTACTTCATTTCTATATATGCTAAACATATACTTCTTGACACTATCATAAACTTTCTTAATCCCAAAGAACTAAAAGTACTTAAATGATTCAAGTCTATCGAGTCACAAATTCATATCATGATTTCATTTTAAATCCCGCTATAAAATCGAACACTTATATGTAACCTCGGAACTCAAGATAATGTCAAATAACATTACATTTACTAAAATCTTGACACACTAGAGAGAAAAAAATTTAATCCACCTTCCAACATAATTACTAATTCCGTGATCATTTTGGCTAAATCTTATATTAAATTTCTCCATGGGTCAATCACGCTATGAAAGTAGGTTATCGTGATTAATTTTTTTCCCCCAAACTTTGAGATTTTTCTCATCACATCTTAGTAATGTATGAAGAGTCATAACTTATTATGCTACTCTTTCCTCGATACTATCAATATTTTGTGACTTAATGTTAGACTTAAATTTGTTGTGGAGATGCTAGTAAAAGTGGAGATGCTAGTAAAAACCAGTAGATGCTGACTTAGTACAAAACCAGTAGATGTAAAATAGCAGAAAAACAAAAGCACTTATAGCACTTGTCAAGTACTGTTTCTTAGCTAAAACTAGAACTAGAAGGATACAAAATTCGAAATATACACTAACAGAATCTTGCGTATCTCAAAGTCTCTAAATATTACCGTTGATCTATTAACGTGACACCAACATTTATTGCTTCATTAAATGCCATTAAATGCTATACAAGAACATTTAAGACGGTATACCATTTTTGGTATGAACTGCGACTGATTAATTTTGATGTATTCTGCATGGTCCATTTTAAGCACTAAAGCTGAACCACCAAAAAGAAAAGAACCGTTCAGTTTTTGAACGTTGAATAGAGCCTATAAATGGAGATGAAGGATTTCGTGAAGTAACACGTAGCATTGAACAAAAATCTGAATTGAAAAACATCATTCGAGCATTGTTAGAACTTTCAGTTATCTAAAGAGCTCAAACATTGAAAAAGCAGCACACGCTTCATTGCATACTCTTGATCATTGAGATCATATTGTGCTAGCTATTTTTCGTTATATCTTCTCAAGCTATTCACTTCACTATTTCATTGATAGAAGAATTTGTAACTGGAAAAGAGTCTTTTCCAGAACTTAAGATCATTCAAGAAGTTGAGTTGTAAAGCTAAGAGTTTCAATAGGCGAAGGGTAAGTCCTGTTGAAGTGGGTGTGTACAATTGTTGTGCTGTATTCACCAAAGTCTTTTAGTCATACCTTCTGGAAACAGAAGAAGGGGAGACGTAGAAGATTCATCTTCGAACTTCCAAAAACAAACCTTGTGCTATCTACTGCTTTTCGGCTTTATTATTTTTCACCCACTAACCAACAGATCGTTTTTCGCACATTATCTTGTGATCTGCTGGTCTTTATACTTGAACAAGAATCGTTAAAATCTCTAACAGGATTTTAGCACATCATTCGAAAGAATTTAATAAGTTGGCCATTGAGTTTATTCAACCCTCCCTTCTAAACTCAACCCGATCCTCAACAAGTGGTATCAGAGCAGAGTTATTCTTGTTCTGAAAAATATTTAATAGACATGGCTCATTTCAGCAAAGTTCCAATGTTCTCAAAAGAAGATTTCTATGATTGGAAAATCAGAATGCACGCTCATCTTGCGGCTCAAGATGATGACATGTGGTATGTCATCACTGATGGTCCATTAAAGATCTTAAAGCCAAATCCAGCTATTGCTATTACCGAAGGTGCACCTCAGATGCTTGAAAAACCAAGATATGAATGGACAAGTGAGGACAAGAAGAAAGCCAATCTTGACAATGTTGCGAAGGACATTTTATACAAGACACTCGACAAAAATAACTTCAGCAAAATCAAGATGTGCCATACTGCCAAGGAAATCTGGGAAAAATTAATTCAGATCTGTGAAGGAAACAAAGAAACAAAGGAAAACAAACTGTCTGTAGCCATGCAGAAGTTTGAGAATATGAAGATGAGGGCTGAAGAAACTATGAATGAATTTGATGAACGATTCAGCAGCCTCGTCAATGAACTCTCAGCTCTTGGGAAAGACTTTGGCAATAGAGAAATTGCATTAAAGGTAATGAGAGGTCTACCCAGAGAATGGGATGTCAAAACAATGGCAATGAGAGCTTCCAAGGATCTCAACAAGTTAGAACTACACGACTTGTTCTCGGATTTAAAGGCATATGAGTTTGAACTTGAAGTTCGAAGTGGAGAAGAGCCCTTAGCAAATCCAGCAACCAAAGCTCTCGCAGCTACTGTTAACTCTACTACTACAGTTGCTCCAAGTTCATCTTCTGCTACTGCTTTAGAGAACACTTCTGAGAGAAGTGCTGAACAGATAAGCAATGACGCAATGTCATTGTTTGTAAAGAAATTCTCCAGGTTCATGAAAAAGAACCATCGAACTTATCAGGGTCCCAATCGCAACTTCAAGAAAGATTCACCATCTGGTGATACGGGATGCTTTAACTGCGGAAAAATAGGTCACTTCATTGCTGATTGTCCTAAACCAAAGAAGGATGACCAGAAGAGAAAGGATCACAAGAGGAATGACAAAAAGTCCAGAAGAGATCGAAAAGCAATGATTGGTGAAGAAAGCAAATCCAAATGGGCGGACTCCAGTTCTGAGTCATCTGATTCAGAAAGTCATTCCAGTGACAGTGATGCAGAAGAAGTTAAATGTCTCATGGCAAACACTGATTCAACCTCGACATCTGGAGAGGTATTTGATTTTGATTCTAACGAATTCACACGAATTGATCTAGTTAATGCATTACATGACATGGTAGAAGAGTATTCTAGACTTTCTCAATCATTCGAAGAAGTTAAGATCGAAAATCAGAACTTAAAGGATCAGAACAGTAAGTTAACTTGCTTGCAAGTAGACATCTATAATGATTTACAAGTTGAGATGAGTAAATTAAAAACGGAAAATGAAAGAGCAAAAGCAGATTACCAGAAGATGCTTTCTGAAAACCAGAAGTTATCACTACTGGTAAATGCTTGGAACAAGTCTTCTATTTCACTGGAAAAGATGCAAGAGTTACAAAAACTATCTGGAGACAGGAGTGGTCTCGGATTTTGTAATAATGAAGGCACCTCTGAAACAAATACTAAGCCAAAACTGGATATGTGCAAAGGGAAGTATATTCACTTTGTGAAATCCAGCGTGGTACAGAAACCAGAAGTACCTACTGTTTCAGTAGAAAGGAATGTGAATCAGATGAACAGAAGAATGCACTATGGTCTGGGTTATGTTAAACCTAAGGAAAAAGTTGACCAGAGTTCTAGAATCATGAGTGGATTCAACTCAGGAAGACAACCTCCTATGAAGGTTAAAAACTACCAGTACTATAATTCTAAACCTGTTCAGAAGAGATACAGGCTGGACAACAGAAACAGAAGGGAAGAACAACATACTAGGATGCACAATGTTAAAAACAACAGACCCTTTGTTGCACACACTTCCATGGATACCCGAAGTACAAAAATTGTACAAATGTGGGTCCCCAAAGGACTGATAAGGCTTGGACCCAAATAGATTTGGGTACCAGATACTTAAAATTTGTGTTTGCAGGAACAACAGAAGAAAACAGAAATCAGTAACTCTACATGGTATCTGGACAGTGGATGTTCCAGACACATGACTGGACAGAAAAACCTACTCTCCGAGATAATGAGTTGCACTGGACCAAAGATAACTTTTGGAGACAACTCAAAAGGTAAAACCGTGGGTAAAGGTAAGATTATCCATGGTAACATAACCATTAATGATGTGTTATTAGTTGACAACCTTTGTTACAATCTAATTAGCATTAGTCAACTATGTGATAATGGTTATTCTGTAGCTTTTCAGAAGCACTCATGTGTAGTGAGAGATTCTGCTGAAACTACTGTATTAACTGGAAAGAGAGAAGGCAACACCTACAGAGTCTCTTGGAACTCAAATCATGTCAACACTCCTACATGCTTAGTTGTCTCGCTTAGTAATAAACACTGGCTATGACACAAGAAATTGAATCATCTGAATTTCAAGTCAATCAATCATCTCAAAAAGCAGAATATAATTGATGGCCTACCTGATATTAATTTTGTTAAAAATCATGTTTGTTCTGCTTGTCAGCTTGGGAAACAGATAAGATCTAGTTTCAAGAACAAAGATAGCAAGTCAACTTCAAGATGTCTGGAACTACTGCATATGGATCTATTTGGTCCAATCCCTATCATGAGCTTAGGGGGAATGGAATATACTCTTGTTGTTATTGATGATTTTTCTAGATTCACTTGGGTAATATTTCTCGCAGGAAAAGATCAAACCAGTAGCCTCCTGATCAAGCTTCTGAAAAGGATTCAAAATGAAAAAATCTTCTTCCATCATTAAAATCAGAAGTGATCGGGGTACTGAGTTCACTAACAAAAATCTTGAGTTATATTTGGATGAACAGGGGATTCATCATGAATATTCAGCTGCCAGAACACCTCAACAAAACGGAGTAGCTGATAGGAGAAATAGAACTCTAAAAGAAGCAGCTAGAACAATGCTAGCAGATGCAGACATCACTCAGCGCTTCTGGGCTGAAGCAATTAACACTGCTTGTTACACGCAAAACAGAACTATGGTCAACAAAAGGCACAATCAAACTCCGTATGAAATATGGAAAGGGAATAAACCCAACGTATCTTATTTTCATGTGTTTGGTTGCAAATGTTTTGTACTAAATAATGACAAAAATCACTTAACTGCATTTGACTCAAAATCAGATGCTGGACTATTTCTTGGTTACTCTGCTGTTAGACAGGATCCACTTGGAACTGGACAGTGAAGATGATTTAGAAGCAAACATCAAGGATCTTCAAAATCCAGAACCAGATATTCCGATAGTGGAACCAGAAGTACAGACATTAGATCTGCAAATACCAGCAGAAGACACTCAAGAACCTACTACTAGTTCCGTCGAGAACAATCTCAACATATCAAATCAGGACTATTATCTCTTGCCATTTTTTTCCTTAAGAATGACTATCTGGTTTACCCTATGTTCATATTTATAGATGAAAATCAGGCACCAAAGCTCGAGAAAGTCTTGACTACAGTAGATATATATATATGAAACATCCCATATCAAGCTATCATCGGTTCAGTTACCAAGTATTTTAATTTAATAATTGCACTAATTTAGGTAGAACTTTATTCTGATCTTCTGTGATTTTGTGTCAGATGCAGAAAGTATTTTGTCTCATTAACAAAACAAGGCATTCTTCAGTTTCCAGTAGAAGCTATCATAAGACGACTTACTTCCTTCTGAACTTAATCATTTATTCATTTTATTCTTCTAACATTGAGTTGTTTGCAGAAAGGAATAAAGGAACATCAAGTACTTCAACTGAAATTTTATTAGAAATTTTCCAGTACATTAAACAAAGTGAAAGTTACAGAAATCTCAAGACAATCGAAACGTCTTCTGAAATTCTAGACTAATCAAGCTCATGTCTTCAGTAATATCAGCAGCTTGTAGTATTCTTGCAAAGTACTTCAGCAGAAGAAGGGCATTATAGATGATATTAGCATTATCGATCCACCAGCACTCTCTTATTGCATTAGCATGTTTCTGGAAGGGATCGATAAATCTTTCAGACTTTGTCAAGCGGATATCTTATGAAAATGCCGCCGAATTTCATGATGCTCAATTCTTCCGAGAACGCATGTCTAAGGAAATACAGAACACTGCGGAATCTCTGAGTAAAATGCATGATGAAACCATCGTCTTTCGACAGGCCATATCCAAAAGTTCCAGTCAGATCGCGCTTGCTCAATCTGATATATTTACCAGGATCACCGAGCATGATGAAATGTTTCGATCAATCTTCACCACCATGGACCTGATGGATGCCAAGATTGATTCTCAATCTCAAACGCTCACTGCTATTAATGATCGAGTTTCTAATCAGACTCCTTATCTGGAGATGTTGACTAATGGCATTCACAATTTATCTGGGCGAATGGATGACTTAATTGCTAGGGTCATTGCCGATGATGCCAAAAATGGGGAAGAAGATAGAACTGGAGCGAGTAGCAGCAGACCTCATTCTTCTGGAAGGGATCAAAATCCAGATGAAGCTACTTTCAGAGATATTGGAACAAATTAGTTTTATTTTCTTGTCTTAACTAATTTGTGCTTTACGTGATTTTTTCTGGATAATAACTGTTTTTATCTGCTTTGTAATCTGTTTTATCTATTCATCTTAACGTCTACGGAACATCTAGGTTTTGGCATCACCACATAGGGGAAATTGTTAGACTTAAATTTGTTGTGGAGATGCTAGTAAAAACGAGTAGATGCTGACTTAGTACAAAACTAGTAGATGTAAAATAGCAGAAAAACAGAAGCACTTGTAGCACTTGTCAAGTACTGTTTCTTAGCTAAAACCAGAACTAGAAGGATACAAAATTCGAAATATACACTAACAGAATCTTGCGTATCTCAAAGTCTCTAAATATTACCGTTGATCTATTAACGTGACACCAGCATTTATTGCTTCATTAAATGCCATTAAATGCTATACAAGAACATTTAAGACGGTATACCATTTTTGGTATGAACTGCGACTGATTACTTTTGATGTATTCTGCAGGGTCCATTTTAAGCAATAAAGCTGAACCACCAAAAAGAAAAGAACCGTTCAGTTTTTGAACTTTGAATAGAGCCTATATATGGAGATGAAGGATTTCGTGAAGTAACACGTAGCATTGAACAAAAATCTGAATTGAAAAACATCATTCGAGCATTGTTAGAACTTTCAGTTATCTAAAGAGCTCAAACACTGAAAAAGCAGCACACGCTTCATTGCATACTCTTGATCATTGAGATCATATTGTGCTAGCTATTTTTCGTTATATCTTCTCAAGCTATTCATTTCACTATTTCATTGATAGAAGAATTTGTAACTGGAAAAGAGTCTTTTCCAGAACTTAAGATCATTCAAGAAGTTGAGTTGTAAAGCTAAGAGTTTCAATAGGCGAATGGTAAGTCCTGTTGAAGTGGGTGTGTACAATTGTTGTGCTGTATTCACCAAAGTCTTTTAGTCATACCTTCTGGAAACAGAAGAAGGGGAGACGTAGAAGATTCATCTTCGAACTTCCAGAAACAAACCTTGTGCTATCTACTGCTTTTCGGCTTTATTATTTTTCACCCACTAACCAACAGATCGTTTTCCGCACATTATCTTGTGATCTGCTGGTCTTTATACTTGAACAAGAATCGTTAAAATCTCTAACAGAATTTTAGCACATCATTCGAAAGAATTTAATAAGTTGGCCATTGAGTTTATTCAACCCCCCTTCTAAACTCAACCCGATCCTCAACACTTACCTTACATAAGATAGTTGTTTACTTGTTATACCAGAAATAAGAGTAATTTCATAACCTCAATATATCATTTTTTAAATTTATTACAATCAAGATACTCCAAGGTTCTACATATCCAATTTAAACACTAAGCATTCTTAAAATCTAAACTTAATATTCACAAGGTTAATTATTGACCAAAAAAAAATTTCTATATTGAAACATGAAAATTTTATTATTAAACTTTATCCAAATATTTTCAAGAACCAACTTCAATAAAAAAATTTATTATTCCCGAGTCAAATTTTCCTTAAGTCGTAAGCTTAATTTAACTTATTCATTTACAAGTACACTCTCCATCTAAATTCTTAAGTAATATCAATCCACAACATCCAAAAGAAATCTAATGAAAATCGCAAAAGAGAACATAAAAGTCTACTAACCACAAGAATATGCGTAAGTGTTTATTTTCTAAGTATGAATTTAATTGAGGGTTAAAGCTAGAATTTTCCATTTGAACGAACATCTTAATAAAACACTTAAATCCGTTAAAGAAAAATGTTGTCTTCATTTTTTAGCAACACCATTATAAATAGCTTAATAATATACTAATATACCCAATATAAATACCCAATTGGTTCTAATAAATATTTTTTTTAAAAAAAATAGAAACTTAAAATATGTTATGTTAAGACAATCGTCATTTTATTAATCAATGAAACTTTAGTTTCATCTAATTCTATAAATCTCATTGTCCACATAACCTAGCATCTATAAAATCATAGATTATTTACTTAAATAAAAGTTACTACAAAATCTTAATGCATATTTTTTATAAGTCCCATAATACAAAATAAATGTCTCCCGACAACAACTATACTCTTAATCACCAATTAGAACACCGATTCAAATTTTCATGATCTCCAAAAATAAATATTTTATGACACTTATATTTTAATAACTTTAGACAGTTCTCCAAATGTCCTCATTTTTATAAGGTTTAGAGACCAAATTCTAAAATAGAGGTTTCTGAACCATAGAAATCATAGCAATCTCAAGTGTCAATCAATTTAAACTTAATTTATAAATATTTTATTTACTTTTAAAAATTCGCAATTAACTCATATAATAATCCTCACATAATATTTTCTCAAAATCATATAAACTGAAATTTACAAAAATTATATGAACTCCTGTATTCTTAATTTGTATTCCATGATTTTCCATAACATTAATTCAATAGTTTTATGTCTAATAAATCCAATTTATAGATGAGTCTTTGTACATATCTTAAACTTTATTCTTTAACACAACAGCTGTAATTTATTAAAAACAAAAAAATATCACTTAAAAGGTCTATAATGACAAATCTCAAATAAGTCATTCTAGTGCTAAAATTTTACTTTCTCTGCAAAGTCACGAGCCTAATGTCCTAACATAAGCAAATTTCATTTATCGTTTCTCTCTTTCCATCATCTGATCCCTCAAATGTCTTGCTAAAATTTTAAAAATCTAAAATATAGACTCCCCACACTTTTAAAATAATAGTAATCGTCGAACCAAAATTTTTATATTTTATGATAAAACCCAAAATAAAAATATTGTCGATTAAATCTTATTTTTAACACTTATATCCTTTGTTTTTCACTGCATACATTTATATCACATGTAATAAAATTTTAAATCTCTATAATCCACAATAATACCAAAAAATTATTAATTTGACAAATGTTACTTTCTCATCAAAATCACTAATATCAATATTTCTAAATAACCTTAAACAATTCCTCGTGCGTCTTCATTTCTTATAAAGTATAGCATCTAATTTTTTTTATATCATACTGGTTTACTTCCAAATATCATAATTCTTAAAAGACTTTTTACAAATATTCTTACACTCCCAAAACATGACAACTATTTAATTTCTTATATCAATCTCCAAAGTAATCTATTAATCAATCATATACTATTAGTATATAAAAAACACTCTACTATAACAAACCTATAAGATTAACTCTTAAGGTCATAGCCAAAACTTATTTAATAGACTCGACATAAAAACCCCAAACAATACTGTCAAACTAGAATTCAATCACAAACACATGCTTGTATAATTTACTTGTTCATCCCAAATTTCATGACCTATGTGAATCAAAACTCAAGTTCACAAAATATGCTAACTTAAACATCAAATTCCCATAAACTTAATTTGATAACTTGATAATATGAATTATTACCTCGTACCAAAGATCATTCAAATTCATTTTCAAAACTAACTCAAAGAAATATTTTCCCAAATAACATAAATGCTCATGCTTTACTACCCAAAGGAAAAATGTTAATGAATAACTCTAGCTAGTATGATATCTTCAATCTTAAACTAATAGAATTTGTGAAATGTACATTTAATTCCCAAACTTAATGACCTTGTCGCTATAAGGTTAAAAAAAATTCCATTTCAACCAGATAAAGAAAGAAAAAAATGATACATATCCAAATTAAATGATTCCAGACCATACAAAGCAGTGACTAACGCTTACTCGATCAATACGAGGGCATAATTGTATTCCCATCCCAATACAACCCGTAACCAACATGCATGACAATAATATTCATATAGCATGCTAAATGTGATTCAAATCTTTAATCATACAACTAAAGAAACTCAAACTTTAATGCTTATTATGTTTAAAATCGTAAAAACTTACAGACTTGAGGCGTGACTTCATGAGCTTCCTGCAACCGACAATAGGCACAACCTTATACAAGAACACCGCTCTGATATCAACTGTCACATCCTGTAATAAAAAAACTAATACTACATTAAAATTTGCGAAAATAAAATTTTTCCTATTTTATTAGTATACCCTCGTCTTCTAAATTTAAATAAAATGATCGACTAAATTATTGAAAATAATCCAATTACAAAATATTTTCAGGTCATAAAAAAATATCACTCATCACTACTGTAAAAATGTTATCCAAAACGAGCATTTGAAAATACTTTTTGCCAACAAAATGTTGAATAAATAAAAATCAGAGTAAAAATTTTAACAAGCATAAAATCCTTTCATAACAATAGCGGTCCTCGGGTTTGCACTGCACACAGTTCGAGCAAGCTGACTGATCAACACCTCTTGTCTCCTCATAAGCACTAACATCTGCATCGTTCAAGTCTAATGAGCTTAAAGAGTCAACAAACATAAACCATGAATAGCACATAGTACTTGATAAAATCGCATGCATTTGAAAGTAACTAGTATGAAATAACAGCTGAACATACATAAACATAGACGTGTCATAACTGCATAAACATTTTTATAAAAGTGCTTCCATCGTAACATGCATAGTCATACTTAATCTTGCGTAGAAATATGTTCAAAGCAAGTGGCCCGTAACATAAATCACATGATCAGACTAAACCACATTACTGGGTTGGCAAGGATCACCACAGCCTTTCGATCGGATGTCCACTCCCACATACATAAATCCCCGATCATACTTTACTAGGTGGAGAGGTCACCAGGTCATTCTTTACCGCTTTCCAATCCCATAATCATAAATCCCCAGTTATGCTTTACCGGGTGGCAACAAAACAAATCACATACCTCCAAAATAAAATAATTTTGCATGTCGATCATACTTAAAAATGTCGAGGGCTTCCTTTGGAACGCTTTGGACATGTTGCCTCAACCACAAAAGCAATGATCCAGGAGATCCCAACGGAGCCTGCAACCAAAACTTGAGAAAACGTGAAGAACATGCATAAATTTTCACAACTTGAGTGGTTTTACAATAAAAATCATATCTCTTTCATTTCTTATTAGAAAATTATGAATATTTTATCGAATAAGTCGCAAAATTCGAAAAAATAGAGGGTGATGGGTTTTGTGACATAGAAATTTCGCAGCTTGTGCGATTTTACGATAAAAATCATATCTCTCTCATTTCTTATCAGCAAATTACGAATGTCCTATCGAATCAAATATAACACGGAGTACTATAAATCATATGTTGAAAACATTTCCAAAAAACCAACCTATAAGTCGTAGAATTTGAAATAACAGAAGGTGGCAGGTTTTGTGACACACAAATTTCACAGCTTGTGCGGTTTTATGATAAAAATAATATCTCACTCATTTCTTATCAGAAAATTAAAACTTTGCTATCGAATCGAAGATAACACAGATTAATACAAACCATATGTTGAAAAATATTTCCAGAAAACCAACCTATAAGTCGCAGAATTCGAAATAACAGAGGGTTACAGGGTTTTGTGACACAGAAATTTGACAGCTTGTGCGGTTTTACGAAAAAAATCATA
Source organism: Primulina tabacum (assembly GCF_025594145.1). Classification (NCBI taxonomy): domain Eukaryota; kingdom Viridiplantae; phylum Streptophyta; class Magnoliopsida; order Lamiales; family Gesneriaceae; genus Primulina; species Primulina tabacum. The sequence continues at coordinate 44,885,641 of NC_134551.1, forward strand.
TCTCCCTCGTTTCTTATCAAAAATTACAAATTTTCTATCAAATCAAAGGTATTACAGAGTACTACAAATCATATGTTGAAGAAGTGTTCAGAAATCGGGCCTATAAACTGCAGGAATCAAAATGACAGCAAATGGCGGGTTTTGTGACTCAAAATTTTCAGAAATCGTCCACCAAACTTTGCATATAACGAACGAATTTTCATGCACAATATACATCAAAATACATAATATGACGAGATCGATATGTAAAAGAAAAGTGTATATATGTCTTTGCGGTCGAAACGCTTGAATAAACGAATACCGGCGTGATGGTACGTGAAGGATGAACGGAGGACGATTCCTTGATGTTTTTTCTTGAACACACAAAAATCTCCAATATATTGCTAGGATGAGTAGCTCAAGAGGCTGCTGCCCAAGAGAGGCACAACCCTAGCTTTTTTCTCCAAAAATACGTGTGTGTGTGTGTTTAGGTGTAGGTGTGTGTGATTTGTATAAGTAACTAGGGTTAGGAAAAGTCTAATAAGTTAAATTAATAGGCTAAACTCTTACTAATTTAATTATTTAGACTCACTCAAAAATTTAAAAAAATATTCAAGTACCAAAATTTTTAGATTAAAATCTACAAATTTCGAAAGAGCTAAATGGAGTACTTAAAATCTTAATTTAACTTAATTAATAATTAAAATTTTAATTAGGGCATAAAATTAATTATAAAATTATTTTACACCCAATTTAAGGATTAAATCCTCAAATTCCGAATTTACATTTAAAGCGCTTAAAATCTTATAAATCGTCTAATAATTTAAATTGAACTTTAAAATTCTAAAATTCATAATCATTTAAAATAACTAATTTTCTTGGCTTAAAATAAAAGTATAACATTTAATTGTTATCACCTTAATCGTCTCCGTCTCCTATCCCCGGCCAAGCATCGAATATTCGCCTGAAAAAATCAAGCTCAAGAAATGCATTTGAATCTTATAAAAATAAACATATAAATATTTAAAATAAATTAAACATGTTGAATTCATCATTTCATTCTTTTAAATCAATTAAATTTATTAACTTATTAAATTATGCATGTGTTTTCCGTGTACTGATTTTTGGCACTACAGGTGGCTCCTCAATCAGAATTTTCTTTCCCTTTTCTGTTAAGTGAAGGATAGGAATACCTGAGAATGAGGATGTAATTTTCGGTTCAGCAATTTGGATCCCTTTGAGTTTTGTTGTTGCGATTGCAGGGATCGGGAGAGGAACCAAAAGTGCAGATAGATGTTTGATCATCTTGATTTTGGCAGTTTTAGACTTTTCCGACCGTTTGTTTTTGAAAACTTGAGAAACCGGTACATCGTCTGTCGATTCCTTATCAGAGCTGGATTTTAGAACCAGCTTTCTCTTTGTACCTATGGGAGTTAAATCTGTCTTCTTTTGCTTCACAAATTCAACTCTAGTCCCTGTTTCAATGGATACAATTTCCTCGTCAGTTGGACGGTTCTTCTTGATAAACTTTTCAAATGTTGGCCAGTTGAATAGCTTGGTCTTTACAACTTCAGCCATTCCCATTGATTGAACTCCTTCTTGAGTCAGTAGATGACATATTTGAACCGCAAAGCCCTGAGACTTGTTTTCTTTCTTTATCATCGCAATTAATGTTTTGAACAAGAATTCATACCAGTTAACCTTCAAATTTGATGCGATGGTGGCCATGACGAGAAATTTTTCAAAATTTATATTTTCATAAGAACCAGCCTTGGCGAGAACTCCCTTCGCCACTATATCTACTAATAGTTTGAACTCAATCTTTAGATCTCTTATTTGGCATGTTGGGGAAGAGATTGGAGACTGAGAAATAGAGAAATCATTTCTCCCAAACTCAATGTTTCCTTCTGGAAGAGTGGAGAAGTCTGTGATTTCCGCAGGATGGTAGTTTAAACAATTCAGCGAACATCTTCTGTGTGATATGAAGATTCTTTCCCTGAACGGCACAAATAATTTCTCCGTTTTCCATATAAGCATTGTCGAAGAATTCCTTTAATAGAATCTCAGAGTACTTCTCACTGCATCCCAAAAAGAAACGAAGGCCAGATGATTCAAGTTTTCTGAACATGGCTTGCATTTGTTTGTTGGACATGGCGAACACAGAGGCAAAATTTATAGCGATAGTGTTATGAGCAACGGAGGCAGCCATTTTTTACGATGATGAAGACAATGATGAAATTTGGACGAAAGATCTTTAATACACAAAGATTCTCAGATGATTTAGATATGAAACTATTAAATTTTTGTAATTAAAATAATTATGCAATGGTTGTGTATATTTGGTTCGAAGAGTCACCGATCAGGCCACGTGGAGGACTGTCAGTGGAGGAATTTTTAAAATTTGAATTTTTTTTTCAGACGGCGGTATAATGATTTGATTCAAATTTTAAGAAGATAATCGTCACGTTTAAAGCTTTTAACTTGTGTAAAATGATTAATTGATATAAGAGGGATCAGTTCTTGCATATATCAGTTCAGTTATGGTGAAAACTGAACTGATAACAGCTTGAACTGATCAAATCGGTTTGAAAATGATAGTTAAACAGTTAAGCACACAAGATATGTTTATGGATGTTCATAGACTTCAACTGCTCCTACGTCACCCCTTCTACCTCCTCGGGTATGATATTGTAGAAGAATTTGATTTATACAACACCTTGTACAACCCAATCAGCTTAGGACTTACACTATTGCCTAATCTGAACTAATAGCCTAGACTGAAGGCAACACTTTTAAGTCAATACTTGTTTAATGTCTGTGTGTCAAATACTACATACACAAGTTTTACGTCTTTGTGCAAGACTCACTCAACTGATCTTTTAATTTCTAACTCTGATATATGTGAGAGATAGTGTGTGAGTGTGTGAGAACTAAACAATGAATACACCGGAAAGATGTTCTCACACACTAAGGGAAAAGAGCTTCTATACTAAGCTGATAACACGTTGAATTGTTCCCACAACTGGGTTGATTGCTATTTGTAAGCTGATAAGACTTTAAGCATGTCCTTCTTCACACACTCTTGTTGTTCTACAGTCTTCACTGATATCCATCTTCTATTTATAGGCGCGAAGTTTGATCGTACAGTGAGACTCAATTATTGTATCTGTTGCATTTTGAATATGTTCCTTGAAATATGTATGTACTTTCCGACATCAATTTTTGGAACGTTTTGGCTTTAAGCACTGCTGCAACATCTATTATTGTCCTTTGACTGGACAAAAGCTTTTCCTCAGTGCGCACAACTGGATTCCATTGAATAAGCTTGCCATGTTCTTTAAACTGATTGATTCCTAACTGATGTTCTGAACTAGTCAGTTGAACTGATCTTGAACTGATTCGGTGAAATCAGTTGGCTCGTGTGCTGCACTGATTTCGATGCTTCAGTTGAACTGGTCGGCTGGACTCTTCATCAGTTGAGCTCTTCATCAGCTGGTCGAGCTTCTGAAATTCTTCTGCTGAACTGCCTATCAGTTGAAAGATCAGTTGAACTGGTCTTTTGGTATCTCAGTTGAACTGGTTTAGTTTGGGCGATCAGTTGGCGCTTTCAGTTCGCGTCTCAATAGCTTCAGTTTGGCTTGATAACTGATTAGTTCGAATCCTGATCAGTTCCACTTTCTGCGCACTAAGTAAAATTATTAGAAACAAAATAACAATTTTTGTTAACATCAAAATCAAGATTGCGAAAATCAAATGTTCCAACATGAAGTTTTTTAGTGGATTCTTTCCTAAATGGAAGAATGAGTGACGTAGAAGTGTTTATCTCCGAACATTCATAAATATATGTCTTATTTCTTTCACACTTTACATTCTTATTTATTATTTATCTTGCCATTTATTATTAATTGTTGCTTACATTAAATATATAACATATCCCTAGTCAAACCGGACTGTTTACCTACTTTTTTATTTTCAGTGGTCCAATGAAGCTATTTGTTCAAGAATCTTTGTTTTAACCGTCTAAAAACCATTAAAAAGCTCGTTTTTAAGAAAATATTTTAAACAGTTTATTCATCATCTCCAAACTCTGTTATGATCTCAACATATAATTAATAATATTAATTTGTTATGATAATAATAAAATAAATATGTTAATAATCACATACTTATGTTAATTAATAATTATTTTTTGAGAAAGAAATAATACTAGTAGTAGCCACAATTATATTAATTACATAATAATAATAAAAATATTATTTGAATAATTTTTATTGTCTATTAATTAATTTATATATTACGTTAAACAATGGTATGTTTGAGATGTTAAAAAATATATAAGGATAATTTTGTCTTCGAAAGACATAAAATGTGATTTTTAAAAAGATGGGTACCAATTTTTTTTTAAATCAACTTATAAGTTTTTTTTATTATTATCAAACAAAATTTCAAAATGTCACGACCCGAGACCGAGACATCGATAACATCCGATATTGTTAATCAAATAACAATAAGCCTCGTAGCAAATAGCCAAATACCAGTCTAATTTCATAAAATTTCATTGTCTTTACATGAAAGAAAAATACAGAGGTTGTAGAAGCGAAAAATACAAACATTACTAAGAAAGACAAATGAACACTAATGGGCTTGAACTTCCAGAACTTGAATTCCTTCCTTCTAATTCTTTACCGGCCCCAGAACTGCTCCAGCTCCTTATGTTCTACATGTTCTTCATTCTCATCTGGAGAGGGACGTAAGTGGGGTGAGCGTTTTGAGAAACACTCAGCAAGCGAGGCCGATCGAATACCAGAAAACATTTGATACATAATACTTTTAAAACGTTCTTTTTTTTTACGTAGCACAGTATATCAGAGTTGAATGAACAAAACTCAAACATTGAACAAATCAGAGCTTCAGAGTTGGATGAACAGAAATCAGACATAGAACAATTCAGAACTTCGAATCAGAACATTTCAGAACAGAACTTATAAGAGCTTATCAGACAAATAGATTATAATGATCATGAGCTATCCTTGATCTTGGGCTCCCTCTGGGGCCTTCTCCTGTAAATGGGCTTCACTGAGGCCTTTTCCCGCATCCGAGCTCCCTCAAGGGCCTTCTCCTATAGACAGGCTCTCTCTGGGGCCTTATTATCAGATCCATACTTATAACTTATCATTCAGAGACGGATTGATTCGAATAGAGTGACACCAAGACAGAACGAAGCGGAGGGCGTGAACGAACGGACGGAACGAAACGATTTTGAAGTAACTTAAAATTTCGATATCATCACTTATACACAACATGCAGTAGATAATCGAATTTTAAAACATACATAACTTTTAAAACATATAAACCCACTTACCTGAAAGATTGTTCCAAAAATCTTTGAATGAACAAGTTGGAGTTTGACACTGAAAAACCAGTCACCTTGCAAAAATGTTTGCGCCTAATTGAACCGTTAAATCGATATCAATTTTGGATATGTTGCTCCAAACAAGTGTCGGTATATTTTGAACGGTGGAGATCTGATTTGGACGTGTAAAACAATGAGCAAAACTTTCTGAAATTGGGCAGATTTTTTTGTACTCGAAAACTACAACTTTTGGAGAGAACTTTGATGTTTTTTGGGTGTGTTTTCACTCATTCTTTTGCCACTATTTATAGGCATCAATGTGACTTTAGGCCTTCCTCCTCCATACAAAAGGTTGCATGGTTTATGGCATTAATCACCAATGTGACTTTAGGCCTTCCCCCTCCATACCAAAGGTTTCATGGTTTATTGCATTAACCACCAATGTGACTTTAGGCCTTCTCCCTCCATACCAATGGTTGCATGTAATTTATTCTCCTCTATGATATAATTCATCTTCAATGCAAAACTAAAAATCAACTTGGTACTTTGTCTCTTTGTAATGCAAAATTTTGAGTATTCACATCCTTCCCTCCTTATTTAAAGTTTCGTCCTCGAAACTTGAATTAGCTTGGTATGTGAAAAGGTATGGATAAAGGGTGCACATCTTCTCTTCTAGCTCCCATGTTGATTCTTGTTCAGTATGATTTGACCATTGTATTTTCACGTACGGGATGGTGCGGTGATGTAGCACTTGTTCTTTGGTTTCCACTAAACGGATAGAGACTTCTTCATATTTCAATTCTTCATTCAGGTTGCCGCCGAGTAGCAGTGGTGAAACCTCAAGAATATGACTTGATTTGGGAATGTATCTTCTTAGTTGCGAAACATGGAAGACGTTATGGATTCTTGACATGTCAGGCGGCAAGGCTAGCCGATAAGCTAGGGTTCTGATTGAAACGTCTGCCTTTTTATTGCTTTTAAAAGTAATAGAAAATTTTTTTTTAAAACACTCAATTTTCGACCATGTACCTTTCTCACATGAAAATATTTTTATAAAATATTTTACCCTTTAAAATTAAACATTAACCAACTAGCATTTTAAAAACCAAGTGCAATAGTGATAAAATGAAATCGTCGCATATTTTACCAGACCTAAAAAGCAATAATTTGAAAAGAATAGCCCATATTAAACCTCTCAAAAATCTCTCAAATGCATAAATAAATAATCTTAAAAATCTTTAATCATAAAGCATGAGTCAAAAGTCATAATGCGGAAAATGTAGAAGCGCTGGTCCTCGGGTTGTGTGCGCCTTCAGTCCAGTCAAATCACCCGTCAAATCCTCCCTCAAACTCACCTGCATCCATCACACCTAGTGAGTCTAAAGACTCAACACACCACAATCTTTATAACGAGTAATACGTAATACAGTCAACATATAACGGTGAAAAATACTTGTACTTAAAATATCGTTTTCATGATGATGCATAAACATAAACATTTTCGTAAACATTTTCATGATGCATAAAACTTTAAAAATAAACATTTTCATGACATGCAAACATGAATTTCCTTTTCCTCAACATGACATGACATAAAACCTTAAACATAATCATGAACATTTCCTTTTTTTTCCTTTGTTGAATTCAGATCGTTAATTGTGACCTTCCTGACATGACATGACATGACATGACGATGGATCCATCTACATAAAACCACAGTACTGGGCGGCGGGGACATCAGCGACACTCTCACCGGTCAACTGAGCCTTGGCCTAACATGATCGAATAGAAATACGATCGTCGGGGCTCCCTCTGGGGCCTTCTCCCATAAATGGGCTCCCTCTGGGGCCTTCTCCCCTCACGATATTCCCATTCTTCCTCAAACCTCATAACCTCATATTCGCAATAATGGAAACACGATCGTCGGGCTCCCACTGGGACCATAACCCTCACGACGTCGCCATTATCAACGAATTAGTCACAATCACTTCACTTCCTTCAACATTTTTCATTCACATCACTTTATAAAAATCGTGAATAACATAACATTTTTCATTTTTGAAACCAAGCATTCAACATGTATTTTAAATGTCTTCCCTCAATCATAAATATCAAATAGACATTTAAAAATCATAATTTAATCATGAACATTTCATAAATATTTAAAAATAATCATAATATCATAAAAACAGCATTTCGGGCACTGCCATGACCTTTACTAATTTCTCGGTGTAAAAAGACCGTTTTACCCCTGGACTCGACATTTTACGTTTTCGACTTTTTTCTTGATTTCATTGACTATATAACATGTCCCAAATAATTATTTAAGCCTACCTGAATTTTTTCATAATTTTATTTGGCTTAAATCTTAGACTTTTTAATTAATTCGTTATTAGACGTTTTGAAGGCGTTTTAATCCCGAAAAATCCCAAACTTTAATATAAAAATTCCTAAATTATAAATTTAGTCTTTTTATATTATTTCAGCCTTTAGGAGCCATGACTCGACCCCCGTGAGCCCCGTTTCTATTTATTTAGTGATTAAAACCCTCACTTGCCCCTTGGAGGTTCAACCCGAGCCATCTTCCGATTTTATCGAGCCACCCCCAAACCATCGTGGACCAGACCCCTCCCAACACACTTAGGTAGCCTACTGGCCCACAAGAACTCACGGCCCCAGCCCCTGGTCATGAAACCGAGCCTATAAAGCTAGGTTGGTGTTGGCCGAGAGTTTCTTACACACTAGGACTCTTTATTTTAACCTCCTAGGACCCTACCAGCGAGCCCAGCCCCTGAACCCTCCTGATGTGCCCTCACCCAGGACCCTACGGACGCACCCTAGCCTAGCCCGAGCCCAACCAACAGCAAAACCGAACCCCATGAATAACTAGTGCAGAAAAAACGTTACCCCTCTTGTTTAAATTTGGTGCAGCGTGTGTGTGCAAGGTTCGGTGTCCAAACTAACGTGAAATAATGCTAGGTCCATCCTTAAATCATGGCAGTCCCTAAATAATAATTGAACAAATTTCATGCCACTAAACTTCATAGAACCGAAAGATAAACATGCAACAATTCGGTTTTCTGAAAAATAATTCAAGTGCTTCATGCATCCAAAAATTTAAATAAATAATATGACATGATGGATGAGAAAAGGAGATTAAGGTGTGCCTTTGCGTTAGTATACGCTCGAATATACGTTAACGACGAAGAACGGGACGCGACGATGGCTTGGTTTGATGCTGAAACTTTCGAAAAACCCCTCCAACCTAAGCTTCAAAGTGCCGTGAGTGGTGTGTGGTGAGTGCTTGGGAGAGTTTCAGAATTTACAACTTGGTGGCCGATTTCTTTTTTTTTTTTTTTTTTTTTTTTGTGCAAGGTTAGGGTTTTTGTGCTCAATTTACAACTCTATTTACTAAGTAGGCTTTAGGCCTATTAAGCCACAAAATTCAAGCCCATTAGCTTTAATTAGGATTAATAAAATTTTAACCAAAGTTTTGATTAATTAAACCTGTGAATTTATTAGCCGGGTTGCCAAGAGGTTCGTATTTTAGTTGAAAAACCAACACCGATAAAATTTACGTCCCGGCGTATAAAATCACCTCAAAGCCCTTTATTTTCAAAAATACTAAAAAGCATCGATCATATTTTAAATAATTAAAAATAATCATTTAATAAAGACGTTTTACATTTTTTCAGCCCTCGGTCCCCGTTCCTCGATCGTCGCTTGAATAATCCTTAAAAATACAATTTTAATGCAACATGTAGAAAAATATATTTTAAACATGTAAATATGCATAACATAATTAAGTCATGCAATTAAAACATTTAATTAAAATACAGGAGAATTTAATAATTCAAATGCATGTGGTTCGCGTGGACCTTTAAATTTTCGGGGCGTTACAATCTCTCTCCCCCCCCCCCCCCCCCCTCCTTAAATTGAATTTCGTCCTCGAAATTCGCTTATCCTAGATAATCCAAAGTTTAGTTTTAGTTCTAGTATCCCAAAAATCCACGCTTCCGCTGCGCTACTCTGTTCAAACTTAAGTTCTAAAATGTCCTTACGTCTCTTTGATCCCAATTAATTTTGTCTTCTAAATCCTTAGTTGAAATTTGCAACTTAAGCAAACCCATAATAACTTAGTGCTATACTATTATAACCCCAAATTTCAGCTTTTCTTAAAATTCCCAATATTAAAAGATGGATGACCATACTTATCGTATATTATTTTCCTTATTTTATACCCAAAATATTCATCAACTTGTACAAATTTCAATCTTAAAATCCCAAACGCATCCGCTAACGCTTAGATTTTCAAGCCTAATATCGATTCATCTTTAAAAACCTTTGATTCAAATTCCTTATAATACTAAAACTAATATACCCCAAGGTTCTGAATATTCTTAAAAATCTAAATCCTCAAAATTCTTATCATTTAACACATTCAATTCTCGCTTATTGCTAAAACAAGTCCCCAAATTCCGTAATAATTACAAAATCAATTCTTAATTTCCTCAAAAATTATCCTAATTGATCTTTAATTTTTAAAATCCTACGATTTACCCATAAGTTCTTGGCATTCTTATTCCCTTCTATAGGTTTCGCATAACATAGATTTCGAAAATTTAAACTTATTTACCCAAAAGTCAATTTCTATAACCAATATTACATTTCATCGAAACTTAAAATCCCAATTTATACATTTTCTTATTCCCAAAGTCGTTGTAGATCCTCGAATCATTATTACTTATGAGTAATTCCCAAAAATTAATTCAACTAGTAACCACGAATCATAAATATTTTCTTAGAAAATCTACGTGTCCCAAAGCATTCAAAATATTCACGATTAACTTATGGTCCAAAAAAATAGAACGTCAATACTAAAACCCAAAATCAACATAGTCCAATTCCACCACGAAGCCAACATGCGTTAAAATAAAATAATTTTTCATTTCATATCGTATCACATATAAAAAAAATTCCAAAGCATATAAATCATATATCATCATGAAGCTATTAAACATGTGACGTGAACATATAATTCATGTAGTCATGCAGGTGACAACATATAAATCATATAAAGCATGTAAAAACTTACAACTTTGAGGCTTGACAACTGATCTTTCTGGCGCTGATGGTGGCACAACCCTTTACAGGACCTTTGCTCTGATACCAACTGAAACGTCTGCCCTTTTTATTGCTTTTAAAAGTACTAGAATTTTTTTTTAAACACTCAATTTTCGGCCATATACCTTTCTCACATGAAAATATTTTACCCTTTAAAATTAAACATTAACCAACTAGCATTTTAAAAATCAAGTGCAATAGTGATAAAATGAAATCGTCGCATATTTTTCCAAACCTAAAAAGCAATAATTTGAAAAGAATAGCCCATACTAAACCTCTCAAAAATCTCTCAAATGCATAAATAAATAATCTTAAAAATCTTTAATCATAAAGCATGAGTCAAAAGTCATAATGCGGAAAAAGTAGAAGCGCTGGTCCTCGGGTTGTGTGCGCCTTCAGTCCAGTCAAATCACCCGTCAAGTCCTCCCTCAAACTCACCTGCATCCATCACACCTAGTGAGTCTAAAGACTCAACACACCACAATCTTTATAACGAGTAATACGTAATACAGTCAACATATAACGGTAAAAAATACTTGTACTTAAAATATCGTTTTCATGAAGATGCATAAACATAAACATTTTTGTAAACATTTTCATGATGCATAAAACTTTAAACATAAACATTTTCATGACATGCAAACATGAATTTCCTTTTCCTCAACATGACATGACATAAAACCTTAAACATAATCATGAACCTTTCCTTTTTTTTTTTCCTTTGTTGAATTCAGATTGTTAATTGTGACTTTTCTGACATGACATGACATGACGATGGATCCATCTACATAAAACCACAGTACTGGGCGGCGGGGACATCAGCGACTCTCTCACCGGTCAACTGAGCCTTGGCCTAACATGATCGAATAGAAATACGATCCGTCGGGGCTCCCTCTGGGGCCTTCTCCCATAAATGGGCTCCCTCTGGGGCCTTCTCCCCTCATGATATTCCCATTCTTCCTCAAACCTCATAACCTCATATTCGCAATGATGGAAACACAATCGTCGGGCTCCCATTGGGACCATAACCCTCACGACGTCGCCATTATCAACGAATTAGTCACAATCACTTCACTTCCTTCAACATTTTTCATTCACATCACTTTATAAAAATCGTGAATAACATAACATTTTTCATTTTTGAAACCAAGCATGCAACATGTATTTTAAATGTCTTCCCTCAATCATAAATATCAAATAGACATTTAAAAATCATAATTTAATCATGAACATTTCATAAATATTTAAAAATAATCATAATATCATAAAAACAGTATTTCGGGCACTGCCATGACCTTTACTAATTTCCCGGGGTAAAAAGACCGTTTTACCCCTGGACTCGACATTTTACGTTTTCGACTTTTTTCTTGATTTCATTGACTATAACATGTCCCAAATAATTATTTAAGGCTACCTGAATTTTTTCATTATTTTATTAGGCTTAAATCTTAGACTTTTTAATTAATTCGTTATTAGACGTTTTGAAGGCGTTTTAATCCCGAAAAATCCCAAACTTTAATATAAAAATTCCTAAATTCTAAATTTAGTCTTTTTATATTATTTCAGCCTTTAGGAGCCATGACTCGACCCCCGTGAGCCCCGTTTCTATTTATTTAGTGATTAAAACCCTCACTTGGCCCTTGGAGGTTCAACCCGAGCCATCTTCCGATTTTATCGAGCCACCCCCAAACCATCGTGGACCAGACCCCTTCCAACACACTTAGGTAGCCTACTGGCCCACAAGAACTCAAGGCATCAGCCCCTGGTCATGAAACCGAGCCTATAAAGCTAGGTTGGTGTTGGCCGAGAGTTTCTTACACACTAGGACTCTTTATTTTAACCTCCTAGGACCCTACCAGTGAGCCCAGCCCCTAAACCCACCTGATGTGCCCTCACCCAGGACCCTACGGACGCACCCTAGCCTAGCCCGAGCCCAACCAACAGCAAAACCGAACCCCATGAATAACTAGTGCAGAAAAAACGTTACCCCTCTTGTTTAAATTTGGTGCACCGTGTGTGTGCAAGGTTCGGTGTCCAAACTAACGTGAAAGCATGCTAGGTCCATCCTTAAATCATGGCAGTCCCTAAATCATAATTGAACAAATTTCATGCAACTAAACTTCATAGAACCGAAAGATAAACATGCAACAATTCGGTTTTCTGAAAAATAATTCAAGTGCTTCATGCATCCAACAATTTAAATAAATAATATGACATGATGGATGAGAAAAGGAGATTAAGGTGTGCCTTTGCGTTAGTATACGCTCGAATATACGTTAACGACGAAGAACGGGACGCGACGATGGCTTGGTTTGATGCTGAAACTTTCGAAAAACCCCTCCAACCTAAGCTTCAAAGTGCCGTGAGTGGTGTGTGGTGAGTGCTTGGGAGAGTTTCAGAATTTACAACTTGGTGGCCGATTTCTTTTTTTTTTTTTTTTTTTTTTTGTGCAAGGTTAGGGTTTTTGTGCTCAATTTACAACTCTATTTACTAAGTAGGCTTTAGGCCTATTAAGCCACAAAATTCAAGCCCATTAGCTTTAATTAGGATTAATAAAATTTTAACCAAAGTTTTGATTAATTAAACCTGTGAATTTATTAGCCGGGTTGCCAAGAGGTTCGTATTTTAGTTGAAAAACCAACACCGATAAAATTTACGTCCCGGCGTATAAAATCACCTCAAAGCCCTTTATTTTCAAAAATACTAAAAAGCATCGATCATATTTTAAATAATTAAAAATAATCATTTTATAAAGACGTTTTACATTTTTTTCAGCCATCGGTCCCCGTTCCTCGATCGTCGCTTGAATAATCCTTAAAAATACAATTTTAATGCAACATGTAGAAAAATATATTTTAAACATGTAAATATGCATAACATAATTAATTCATGCAATTAAAACATTTAATTAAAATACAGGAGAATTTAATAATTCAAATGCATGTGGTTCGCGTGGAACTTTAAATTTTCGGGGCGTTGCACCGATTCTTTCCAGAATTTTGAAGGGTCCGACGTATTTTGGGTTCAATTTTCCCGATTTGGTGAAGCGGACCACTCCCTTCATAGGTGAAACCTTGACATAGGTCTTCTCTCCGACTTCAAATTCCAACGGCCTTCTCTTCAAGTCAGCCCAGCTCTTTTGTCGGTCCTGAGCCGCTTTGAGTTTCTCCCTAATGATAGCTACCTTCTCAACCGTGATCTGTACTAGTTCAGGCCCGATGATGACTTTCTCCCCGACTTCGTCCCAATACAGGGGCAATCCACATTTTCTTCCATAGAGTGCTTCATAAGGGGTCATCTCTATGCTACTGTGATAGCTGTTATTGTATGCGAACTCTATTAGAGGTAGATGTTTAATTCCTTCTTTTGCTTATCTCATTATTGCTAGATAGACTTCTTAGCTATACTCCATGGAATTATAAGTCTAAAAAGCAGAAAGGAATGATTTATTTTCCTTATCCTTGCCATGAAATACGATTTATTCTTTAATTGGAGTTTGACATTCTTACCTCGACAATCTACAATTGCATGATTCTTGTCTAATTAATCAATTCCCATAGTACACTGAATGAAATAGGCACTGAATATATGCATATCTATATTTATTTTATTATATCTCAAAATTATCACGATTACTATCTCAAAACTTAAAACCAATATAGAATCTTATAACATAACTCCTTATCAGCCTATTGACTTAAGTCTCAATAATTATAACCTAGTTAAAATTTCTTTCAACCTTGCACGGAAGAAACTAATTCCTCAAACAATTCTTCTTTTACTAAATCTACTAATTCCTCAAACAATTCTTCTTTTACTAAATCTTTCTTTAATCAAGACTATGGGCCTAGCATGCTTTAACATGAACAAGTTTTGTTGGATGTCTTTATCCTCTAATCTTTTTTTTATATACTATAAGAAGAGTCGAAATTTATTATGCATATTACACTTTTCTCGATGTCCACTGATATCTCATAACTCTCTTTATTTACCTAAGATAACGACATTAATTTCTTAACCTAATTTATTGTTTCTTACCTTCATTAAATATTTCAAAATCCTAAATTTATCGCTTAACATCCAATGTAATGTCCATACCATTAATTATCGACACAAAATCTACTTCTATATCTGAATATCAAAACTTATATAATTCTTATCTCATATTTTCATAATAATTTATTATCCCCGAGTCAAAAATTTCATCTTAAGTCGGAAGCTTATCTTCGATAGGTAAATTCTCAAAAATGTAATTCGACGTATATCAGATAGGTGTATTCCAAAAAATATATGTCAACTTATATCTAATAAGTACATTCCCAAAAATATAATTCAACTTATCTTTGTACATTCCCAAAGAAATGTTACACTTCTTTCTTTTCGTATCATATAAACTCAATACAAGTCTACCCTACCTTATCATCTCTTTGTCATCATTGTTCTTTTTCCACTACATCTATATGTACTTTTTCTTCCATATTTTTGATGACAAAGTGCATATAGTTATTTTGTTCTTGTAATCTATCCATAGTGCCATGAAACTTGGCGATATAATGTTCTTGCTTGCTAACAAGGTCTTCATGTTGATGACGAGAGCGGTTAGCAAGATCCTTCTCAGTTTCAATCCCTACTATCAATTTTCGGTTAGGGGAAACTATTCGTACCACACGAGATGGGTTACATAGGGTTAGGGCAAGCTGACTCTCTGCTCGATTAAGGTGATGGGTGAAAAGGTGTATATCAGTTTGAAGTCGGGCTTTGGCTTCCATGAGCTCTTGTTTCTCCCTAGCTAGTTGAGCCTTTAGAGTAGCAATCTCACGAGTTTGGTTGTTGATGGTAAGTTGACGCATGCGAAAAGCGGCTTGAGCACGAGTACGAGATGCAGCCATTTCTTAGAGAAATTGAATGAAAAAGGTTTAGAATCAAAGTAATGGCAAAAATCAAAATTACCGCATCAGACAAGTAAAATAATTTGATCAAACAAAATCTTTCATTGGATTTTTCACAAGTGGAAAGAATAGGTAATTTCACACAGGTTGAAAGCAGTTAACAAAATTGAGTTTCGAGATTCTATGTGAAAGAATAAGCCATCCAACTATGACGACAGCTTGAATTTGAGGATTTAAACAAACGGAGATGAGTGTGATGTATCAGAATGATTTGGATAGGAAGGCATGGGGTTTTGCCAAAATTTGACGAATCAAACCCCCAGCCGGATTATGAACCTGGCGGCTCTGATACAACTTAAATGTCACGCCCCGAGACATCGGTGACATCTGGCATTGTTAATCAAATAACAATAAGCCTCGTATCAAATAGCCAAATACTAGTCTATTTCATAAAATTCCATTGTCTTTACATGAAAGGAAAAATCAGATGTTGCGGAAATGAAAAGTACAAACATTACTAAGAAAGACAAATAAACACTAATGGGCTTGAACATCCAGAACTTAAATTCATTCCTTCTAATTATTTACCTGCCTCAGAACTGCAAATGCTCCTTATGTTCTACATTCTCATCTGGAGAGGGACGTAAGGGGGGTGAGCGTTTTGGGAAACACTCAACTAGCGGGGCCAATCGAATACCAGAAAACATTTGATACATAATACTTTTAAAACATTCTTCTTTTTACGTAGCATAGTATATCACAGTTGAATGAACAAAAGTCAAACATTGAACAAATCAGAGCTTCAGAGTTGGATGAACAGAAATCAGACATAGAACAATTCAGAACTTCGAATCAGAACATTTTAGAACATAACTTATAAGAGCTTATCATACAAATAGATTATAATGATCATGGGCTCTCCTTGATCTTGGGATCCCTCTGGGGCCTTCTCCTGTAAATGGGTTCCCTCTGAAGTCTTTTCTCGCATCCGGGCTCTCTCTGGGGCCTTCTCCCATAGACAGGCTCCCTCTGGGGCATTTTCCCTCACAGGCTTTCCCGATGCATCATTATCAGATCCATACTTATAAATTATCATTCAGAGACGGATTGGTTCGAACAGAGTGACACCAAGACAGAACGAAGCAGAGGGCATGAACGAACTAGGACCGAAAAAAACGATTTTGAATAACTTAAAATTTTGAAATCATCACTTATAAACAACATGCAGTAGACGATCAACCTTTAAAACATACATAATTTTAAAACATATAAACCCACTTACCTGAAAGATTGTTCCAAAAATCTTGGAATGAACAAGTTAGAGTTTGACACTGAAAAACCAGTCACCTTGCAAAAATGTTTACGCCTACTTGAACCATTGGATCAATCTGAATTTTGGTTATGTTGCTCCAAACACGTGTAGGTATATTCTGAACGGTGGAGATCGGATTTAGACATGTAAAACAATGAGCCAAACTTCCTGAAATTGGGCAGAATTTTTGGTACTCGAAAATTACAACTTTTTGGTGAGAACTTTTTATGTTGTTTTGGTGTGATTTCATTCATTCCTTTGCCACTATTTATAGACACCAATGTGACTTTAAGCCTTCCTCCTCCATACCAACGGTTGCATGTTTTATCACCAATGTGACTTTAGGTCTTCCCCTTCCATATCAAATGTTGCATGTAATTTATTCTCCTCTATGACATAATTCATCTTCAATGCAAAACTAAAAATCAACTTGGTACTTTGTCTCTTTATAATACAAAATTTTGGGTCTTCACACAGAGCATATAATTGGTTTGAGAGAATTTATAAACTCTGACAAAACTCTCTCTTAATCAAAACCCCAATGTTTAATTGATATAATAGTCCGCTTAGAGATGGCAATATGATCCAATAGAATCCGGAATCGACCATGTCCATCCTATTTCAGGCAGATTTGGTGTCGATTAACGGGTTTTATTAGACCCATCCTAGTTTAACAAATTTATTATATTATATTATCCAATATAAATTAATTAAATGTGTGTAAAGAAACTACATATACAATGAATTACACACACACACACATATATATATTAATATTTGTATACATGACAATACGTTAAAATAGATCATTAAAAAGTTTTATGTAATTTTTTTGTTTGTGTTAATGATTTAAAAAATTTTCAATGATGTTTTATGCGAAGTAATAATTCTATGTAAAATTTCCTAATGAGAAAATAGTTACAAGCTAGTTAATTTAATATATTTTAGTTTTGTTATAAGAAATATAGGTTTAATTTTTTTAATCTAATTCATAAATCTAGTTAATTAAATTAAAAAAAGGAAAGAGAATGTATTATGAATAAGGGTGTTCATCGATTGGTTCGGTTTGATTTTACATAATTTATTTTGATTTTTTCAGTTTTAGAATAATATGATATTCAAACATCTTTACTTCGGTTCGATTTTCTACTAAAAAATTCATTTATTTTGGCCGATTTAGATTTGAAAATTTATTTAAATTAGAAACTAATATATATTCTAAAATATATCATAATATTTTCTTAGTTAATTTTTTTAATAAATATTTAAATGTAAAGTCGAAATGAATTAAAATGATAATAATCAAGTAAAAGTTTAAAAAAATACACTTAATTCATAAAATATATAATCTAAAGAATATAACAAAATTATTAATTTAATCAAACTTCGATTTATTCGATCGTTTCAGTTTTGACATGTATAATTTGAATTCAAACATATAGATTTCGGTTTTAACATTTGTATCCAAAAAATTGTTTCGTTTTGGTTCGGTTTTTCTATTTTCTGTTTAAAACCAAAGTCTGATCACCACTAAATATAAATACAATTATTTATCGAGTCTAACAGATGAAACTTGTTAAAACCTTGGGTATGAGTTGAAAGGACGTGTTTAGATTAAAATTGGTACGAATCTCGGGTCATAAAAACCCGATCCATTGTTATCCCCGCACTCATCATCAAAATATGACCGAAAATATATCAATAGAAGATTGGTTAGATTTAACCGAACATATCTTCTACAAACCTACCGAAGTGAGGAATAATTATAACCTCACAAATGGGAGGAATCCTTTGTGTTTTTAACGCTTTCAATGAGCACTTCACGTTTTCGAACTTTTGGGATAAAAAAAGAAAGCCATGAAATCGAATGGTCCTACTAGAATAGTATTCCCATCTCCACTGAGTCTACAAGGCCTTAACCGAGTCGACTCGATGCTTTTTCATCTCATTTTTCCATACATTAAAATTTTCCATGAAAATTAATTTCTAAATTAGAAAACAGTAAATTATTTAAGATATACAGTCTGGTAAAGGGAAGTATATATATATATATATATACACACACACACATATATATTCAAATAAATAGAATATAATCAGATTTAGGAATAAATTCAAGAAAGCATATTAATATGCTTAAAATTTAAGCAAGCTAGCATACCAAACATCAATCCCACCCCTTTTTCACTAATTTACAATATAATGAACCACTAAAAGTTAAATTTCGACTTTTAATTCTTTATCTTGCTTTTCATAACGTGACAGCTAAACTAATTAATTTGGAATTAATTTATTATATGTTTTTCATGCTATTGGGCTGGGATGAGCCAAGATGTAATTTAGGCAGTTTAATTTTCATTTTAACCATTTTAGTTAGATTAATTGGTCTTAATCATCTTATTAAAAATAGAAAATATATTCCATAATTGTAATTAATATAGTTTTTGTAGGACGAATAATGTTACAAATTTTCATCTGATTATCGAGATATTTTAAGTAATAAATTGTGAGCTCAATCGAGTATTTATTATTTGATGTGAATTTTTACTTTAGTTTTTTTTTCACAAAAATTATTGTGAGACTGTTTCACTGGTCAATTTTGTGAGACGGATCTCCAACCCGATCTGGTTCATAAAAACTATCAAATTTATTTTAAAAATATTAGTTTTCTTTGTAAATATGGACCGTATTAACTCGTCTTATGAATATATATTCGTGATACTGTCTATTAGACTTGTTTAGTTTTTTTTGATGTCTAGGAAAAACTGGTTAGCAAGTGATTAATAAGAAATGTTAGATCTGAGCAAAGAATATATTCTCTGATTATCGGTAAGAAAGAATTTATTCCTTTTGGACCCAAACAAAAAGCATGGACTAGTTTATTTTGTACTTATCTATATATTTACTTTTAAAATTGAATTTAAAATTGTAATGAGTTGCAGTTTAGTTTATTTATGAACTTTCTGAAAAATTATACATCAAATTCAAATAGTCTCTTTCTATTTTGTTAAACTCGAGTGCCCTATAAAAAACTACTATATAGTGTCATGATCCAACACCTTATTTACTTTCAAAAATTCTTCTTTTATTTTAAATATAACTTCTCATATCTACACCTTTTCATTTTTTTGAATTGAAAATATACATTGACTTACAATGGGGAAAATATAATTTTTTTCTAACTATCGAGTGAAAAATTAAGTTTGAATAATTAGAAAAAAATTCACAGAGTTTGTATCGTATGTTATTGTATAAGATGACATAGGCAACCTGTGTACCTCGGTGGCTTATGTTTATTGCACTAGAGCAACTATTGCCATGTATCATTAATGTAAATTAAAATTTTGGTCTTATAAATTTATCTATTTGCAATTTTCATTATCTAAATCGTTAGATTTTAGTCTTAGTCATTTAACTTAGTTTTTTTTGTGCAATCTTAGTCTTTTTATGGCTGCTCATGTGAAACTAATGGAGCGCTAACATGACCTTGATATGAAACTGACGTGTGTAGTATTACATCGTCACTCCTGATAATTTTTTTAAAAGTTGTCATAAATTGAAAAATAGAAAATTAAGACTGAAATTTGATAACGTAAAAACAAAATTGTAAATATCAAATATAATATACATGATCAAAAACTACAATTTTCCCTTCTGAGATACCTTGTCTTTCTACATCTTTTAAACAATTTTAGTCAATGATATGAAGTCAAAACAAATAAAAAAATATATCTAATATATTAATTACACCCTTTGTTATCTGATAACTAATTTGCAATTTGATGATTATAATGATATTAAAATATTAATCGCATTTGTAACTGGGTATATTATACCCATGTATATTGGAGTTGGGGCTAAAAAAGTTGAAGTAAAACATTGTTTCCTTCCTGATATAAAAGATAAGATAACGATTTAATATATACATATAAGTACATATAAGTTTTCATGTTAGGATCAAGAGATTGATTAGAGGGGAAGTGAATAATCAATCTACCCAAAATATCTGAAATTTCAGTTGGGTTAGCAACTCTTGAATATTATTCAACTTAGTTTAGCTCAAAATTCCAATAATAAGAGTAATTGTGCGGAATGAGGCTTGCTAAACAGTTTTGCACAGTAATACAGTGGGGCTATGATTTGACTTGATTAAGTAACTGATAAAACCTAAAAAGCACAAACCAATTATTTATGAAAGTTCGAATGTAGTGTAATCATTCTATGTTTTCTCTTCTTTTAAATCCGAAAATATATCACTAAAAGATTTGGGTAGTTACAAGAAATCAAATCCATTTCGACCGGGCTTATCTCTGGCCCCTAAAAATCTTAGCCAACACTCAACTTAACAATGTGAGCAGAAAGAAGACTTTTTTCTGTCAGTTTGTAAATTGTTTGAAACAGATGATTCTAGCACAAATTGATCCTTAAAATGATCGAATAAAACTTTGAGTGTGTATTTCAACAGTTCTTGGTGAGCAGAGCTTTCACAGACTTAGTAATTCAATAGATTGTTTGAAGTAAGCGTGTAGAGTCTGATAAGTTCGAAAACTTGCCCTTGTATAGTTGAAGTTTATTGTTCAAATTTGAACGACTTTTTTTGAATAAAACTCATCTGTTACTAAAATGACAACTATTAGCCACATGTCATTGTCTTTCTAGAAATAGTACCGATAAGTAGTGCGCATGTATTCTGATACTTAACGGTTCCAAAAGCTATTATGTATGGAGACTATTCATCTTATTTAATCAGCCTGATTGAAGAATATAAATTTGATATTTTAAGAATAATCTTGAATTAATCAGCCTTAGTTTCCTCCAATATTCGAAGGTACAGTTCGCTCCCTGTATTAGTTGATTCTTGTACCCAGAGCCGTGCCTTATGTAAGGCCAAAGAGGCCACCACCTTGGAAGAGACCCAAAATTATTATTATTATTTTTTTATAACTATAATTATATATGTTGAATTGATATTACAATAAAAAAAATCTATCTCAATATTAAATAGAAAGACCAATTTGAATATTTTTGTTAATAATTGATTAAGCTCGATTTTCTCTCGTTCGATTTGAACAATTTAAAGAATATTTATCAATAAAGTTTTGGGTTTTGTTGAATTTGAAAAAAATTAAAGAGTGATTATTTAACTAGTTTGATGAATTATTCCATGGAGGTTCAATAACTTTGAGTCACAATGGGCATTTATACATTAAATGCGGTGAGTTGTGATCAAAGTTGATGGTAATAAGATGTTATTCAACAAATTAATAAAACCAAGTGTTATTCTACACTTTTTGACAACATTGAATTATTTATTTTCAAATACTTATATTATTTGATGATACTGAATGATTTATTCTCGAATACTTATGTAGTCCGCAAGATTTTGTTACCCATGACACTCACAATTCATCAGCAGAAAATAAGCTTCTCGAAATTGAAGTTAATCAAAAAATATTTGTAATGTCATATGACAGACTAAATGGGCTTACAGTGTTGTATAATGAAAAAGAAATGATCCAACAACTGGACTATACTGATTTGATAAATATTTTCATGTTTAAAACAAATAGATGTTGCGAACTTTTACAATTATTTTCCGCAATAAAGAGGAAATTTTTTACTTTTCGCCTCAGGCCGCAACGAACATGGGACGACTTTGGTTGTAAACTGGTGGAGTTAAACAGGAGGCAGAACCAAATTTTGAAAGAGATAATTTCATTGATCCACTCAGGGCTCCAGATGAAAAATGGAAGTTCTGTCAAAGTCGTGCATCATGAATATACTAATCTTGAGGAAACACTTAACAGTGACATCTCTACTCAGTTGAGAATAAAGGAATGGAATTCTTTTAAAAAAAGTTTGATGCATAAATTTTTTCTTTCAAAAACAATTCCAATAGCCATGGTTAGTTGTCTCTCTTAAACCTGTCATGCTTATCAAGGCTCCTTTTATTATTTTGCAGATATTTTGAAAATTTTAAGCAACAAATATCACATTCTGCAAAAGATAAAGTTTTAACTCTTAGGACTTGAGCATATTTTGGATTGGTTGTCATTAATCCATTGTTTAATATTGTTGATCCAACATGTGACCAATTTGTATATGAAGAGTAACCAAGGTTCTACTCGTTTTCATTCCCTATTATATTTGTTATTGCTTTATTAAAAGATATAAATTGCGAATGAGATGACATAAAAAGATTTGCATCTTGCAGAATTGGACAATCTTATGAACTACTTCGTATACGACATTGAAGTAAATAAATATTCATGCTAAAATTTTACTCCCTCGGCCATTTTCATGGTGAGTTAAAGTCTTTAGAACTTCACCGATCTCAAATGCAAAAACCATTTTTGGATTTGATAATTTGGATATTGAACACTTCGGAAAATTGTCATACAAACCTATATGCAATACATTTCTTACCGTTAGAGACATGCCAATATGACTACCTGCTGATGCAAACCTAAATCTTTTTTCTTTAGTTTAGTTTTTAACAGCTTTTTCTATCAATATTTTTAGATTGTTGAAAACCAAGAGGCTTCCCTGCCCATTAATATTTGAAGTATAAAATTTTAATGTGTATTATATCTCGAGTAAAATAAAAATAAAAATGAATTGTATTCTAGTCTTGGAAAATTATTTGTTCACTAATATTTCTTGTATTTTCTTATCTCTAAATCTGTAGGTAATGTTTCTTCTTTGAGAGATGTCAAAGAAGAATTAATGGTGAACAATCCTCCAAAGCAGCCACTGAAAAAACACGAAATATGTTCTAGGATTTTTTTTTAATGATTTTTGTTTTATTTTGTTTGTCATGTATACTTGCATTTACAAGAGTTTTTATATAAACCTTATGTAAATTTTTGATTGATATTGCAAATAATTATTGTTTTGATTTGTAGGTTATAATAATAGTTGGTACTTATTATTGTTATTTACATGTTTCCATATTTTGTATTCAAAATAGATTTGTAACTAATGGGTAAAAAAACAAAAAAAATATATCATAATTATAAAAAAAAACTACGGTTTCTATCCGTAATTTTTAACAGCACTGCTTTCAACAAAAATAATTTCTTAGAAAGACAAATGATAAAAACCGTTATATTTTATGTCAAATAAAACGGTTTCAAGACAGATAAAAACCATTGCTCCCGACTTAAAAGACAACGATTTTGAACGAACTTTTAATAATACTCATTTCAACAACAGTTTTTTCATACAAAGATAATAACGGATAAAATCTGTTTTTGTTGGATGGTTTTCTTGTATTGTGTATTCAGTGAGGTTTGAAATATCATGCTAATTTAAACCACAAGTTGTTTTTGAAAAATAAGTTTCCTTCGTGAATTCAGTTCGGCTTGAATTTTTTTAAAATAGTCAGTTAGCCTTATTTCAGTCAGCTTTCTGTTATTTTGTAAATCAGCAAAACTTTAATTGTCCAACTTGTGACACACCAAATGTTATAAAGAAATGAATAGTAACACATAACATTGAAAAAAAATTCAAACACTGACTATATATATATATTTTTTTTGAAGTGATAGAATAGGAAGAAGGGGAGTAGAAGGATGACAATCTTTCATTCCACAAAAGCAGTCGAGACATATATATACATATACATATATATATATACATATATATAATATTTTAAGTGAACTATAATAGGAAGAAGGGGAGTAGAGGGATGACAATCTTTCATTCCACAAAAGCACTCGAAATATTAAGCTTTAGAACCCAAAAAGAAGCTCCCCTCCTTTGCTTTATGCGTTGATGCTCTCCACCCTTGCTAGCTAGCTTTTCTATATATGGACAATATATTTTAATTTCGTCATTTAAGTATTTCTTCAGCCTTATATTTTATATTAATATAATATAATATAATATAATATAATAAAATGTATGAATTGTTTCTGCATGTCATTTCGTTTCGAGTAGTTATGCTAGCTAGCTCGTTGATTTTCAAAACCAATTATTAAAATTCATTAATCAGATTATATATAATTTTATTCAATCATTTTTTCAACAATTTTCTTTAAAAATTTTTATAAATCGAATCTTAATTAATCTTGACATCAATGATTTCAGAAACTCTTGGGACCAAATTATGTTCCTGGCATATAAACAGATTATTTAATTTAATACTCAGAAAATCACAGAATTTTTTACAGCAATGAAATGTAAAATATTAACCATGGAGAGAACTATAAATTGAAATAAACTGATAACGGAAATGAAACTTAAATATTGACAACAATCTTATATTTCTTTTAACATCCTCAGAATTGGGCTTGTTATTCATCTTCTAATTGTTCTTCATTCTTATCTGGGATAAAGATGAGTGAGTGAGTAATATGGTCGTTAATCAGTAAGCAGGAAAATTCCCATCAGCTTTTAAAATCATTTTTTCAACAAAAACAAGAATAACAGATATATAGAGAAATATTCTTTTTTACAATAATTAAAATTAATAAGAATTATGAACAGAACAAATTGAATTTTATGGCTAACTGATCGTAGTCTCTTATATGTTCTGTCCTCTAAGGGGTGAGGCCAAGAATCAAGAATCAGAAATCAGATATGTTCAGAATATATATTCTAACAATTAGTTGACAAAGTTCTCGTGCCTTAGAAATACAGATTTAAGAAAACAAAGTTTAAACACATACAATACATAAATGCTGGTCGGTTTCAAAACATATATCTCGAGTTAAAATAGATAGCTCACTTACATGATTTCTCGGATTTGAGTGAATCTAAAAATTCACTCAACTTGCAGCCGTAATAGCGATATGAAATTCAGTCAGCACGTTCAAAAGGAAGTGAACTAAATTATGAATCATGAAGATTGGGTTTGGAGGTCATTGAAGTGGTGTCTGGATGAAGAAATGCAAATGTTGTCTTCTCACATATAATCTGTGCAGTTTTCTTACAAAGGTCTTTTACAAAATAGAATTGTTGGATTGAGATGAATTTTTTAGAGCATATTCATAACATAGTGTTTATTTTCTGAACGGTGGAGATTTGATTCAGAGCTTTGTATAGACGGTGAAGAGTTCTGAAATTGGAATCCGAATGGGCTGCAATTATTCTCAAATTTAAGGCTATTAACAACTTATTTATGGTCACAATGCAGCCATCAAATGGTTGTAAACAATTGATATTGATACAAGTGTAATGATGGTCAATAATGTGATTAAATGAAGGTAAAGTGGCTATTCAAACTTTCAAGAATACGGTTGCATTAAGTTGCATGAATTCGAAAATATGTTGTCAAAATGAGGTGAAATTGCCTAGTAAATAATTAGGTCTTCCATGCAAGTTTGGGTCTTCACATCCCTTCCTCTTTATAAGAAGTTTCATCTTCGAAACTTAGGTCACTTGTTCTCTGAAAAAATAAGGATATCTCTTGCGCATCTTTTCCTCTTCTCCCATTTAGTTTTATCTTTGTGTGTGGTTGAACCACTATACTTTGACGTATGAAATTTTGTAACTTACTGGGAATTATTCTTGACATAATTTGGGTAATCAAACGACATTGTGTATCATGAGTAGTCAACTTGTACATCTTTGGAGTATCCATTGTCTTGTCTTTTAGTTGATGGTATCTTGATCACAAATCTAGTTCTGAAAATATCTAGTCTTCTTTTAGTTGGTCAAATAAATTATCGATTCTTGGTAAGAGGTAATTGTTAGTTTATTTAGTTATTGGCAGTCAATTCCCAATTTTATACCAATGTCATTCTTTTTTACGAATAAAATTCAATCTTCAGTAGAAATGTACTTGATCAAATTTGTCTCTTGTCAGTCCACTCTTGAAGTCGTGCCTTGAGTTCCTTTAGTTCAACGTGTGTCACTCGTTAAGTTGTCTTGGATAAAGATGCAGTTTATGGCATCAGGTAATCTTCAATTCTATAACTCGATCAGGGATTGATCGTGCCAGTTCCTTAAGGAAGGCTTCTATGGATTCTGGTACTACTGGGATCTCTTCCACTTTGACTCCAGTTGTTTCTTTTACTTCGTTTATTATGGTTAGGAAAATTTTTATGTTGTTCTTCATGGCTTTCCAAGTCTGAGTAGTAGATATGAAGGTCTTTGTTTCTTAGCTTTACCATGGTATACGATTTCTTGATTCAGAGCCTTGAAGTTTTACGCTCATATTCTAGTAATACATCAATATATGGTTCCTGGCTAGACAATACATTCATAGGATGAGACCAAACTCTTCCATGTTGTGTCACTCCCCGGGACGGGGGTTGGTTGACACCGGCGTTGCTCTCAAATTTACATTCGAAAACAACAAGCCTCAGAAGTACAGAATTCAAAAATCAGTCTTTTTATTCATAAATATTGAATATTTCAATGTCTGATACAAACTCAATGCCAAATGTTTTACAGCGGAAATGTAAAACCAGATATAACAGTATCTTAACAGATGCAGCGGAATAAACATAAACTAGAACTGATAAGCAACGCCCTTCTTCACCAGCCCCAGAATTGAATCTGCTCTTCTTCTTCTAACTTTTCTTCCTCGTTCTTATCTGAGATGGGTTTGATGGGTGAGTGATATGAATGTCAATCAGTAAGCAGGGGGCGGGAATAACTCCCAGTTTTCGAAATCGTTTTCAACAGAAACAGTAATACAATAATATACAGAAAACTCGTATTTTCAGAACAGAAATCAGAATTCAGAAATCACGGGTTTCAGAACAGAAATCAAAATTAGTAAGCACTGATCACGTTAGTGAATTTCATGACTAAACTGATATCAGTCCCCTATATGTTCTCTCCTCTAAGGGGTGAGGCCAGAATCAGAATCAGAATTCAGAAATGTTCAGAATATATATTCCTACCATTAGTTCACTAGGGAGTTTCAGTGTAATGCCCGAGAATTTTGATTATTGTAATCTGAAATGATTTGTTGATAATTAATTTGTTTATAGACAGAACGGATCAGATCGGGAAAGACGAGCGAAGACACGAATTATGTGCGAGGACTGAACCCCTCGCGCATATGCGCTATCGGACAGGGCACGTATGCGCGAGGTAGGCAGAGAACCTCGCGCATATGCGCGACTAGAACCCGCGCATGTGCACGAGGGTGGCAGAGAGTTGCAAAGAACCTCGCGCATAAGCGCCGAGTGAGGACGCGCATATGCGCGAGTTGCTGTGATGCTACGCGCCGAGACATATTGTCTCGCGCATATGCGCCGAGGTAGGTCGCGCATATGCGCGAGATGTGTTGCTTAAGGGAGTGAGCCACTTGCCCCTTGCATGCATGATATATATATATAAACCTTCAGTTCTTAGCTGGGGAATGCTTAAGTTTCTTTAAAACAAAGATATGTGATTTGCGAGAAATCTGTCCGTTTGATTTTCAATCCGACTTCGATACTGTGTTCCTATCGACATAGGCTTCAACTGAACATAAGTTTTACTACGTTTTGATATGATTTGAAATTATGGTGTTGAAGGAATCAGATATGACTCATATATGGTGTTCCTGATATAGTAGACATCGTATAATCGAAACTAGATTGAGGAACATTTACCATATGAAATTGTTATGATTTTCAGAGTTGATTTGATTGACATTTGATATCAAAATTGTGTTGTTATTGATTATGAGATGTTGGGATTGATATCTGATTGAGATTAGATTGCTGGGTATATTGAGATTGTACCGTTATGCCGTTGAAACAAAATTTGATTGAGTTCTGCTTATATCTAGTATTGAATTGAATGGTGTATTGATACGATACCTTTATATTGTCATTGCCAGATTGAGTAATTGACAGATTCGAATTCAATACTTCGACAGAGCCAGATCAACAGAAAGAAATGTATAAATCAATGTTGATCTGGGATTGCAAAACTCGAGTTTGATTTAACTTGAGTTTCCCAAAATCACATACTGAATTGTCATTGCCTCGATATGTTGCAATGTTTGAGATTGATATGCTTATTCTATTGATTTATAGCAAAGCATGAGTTAGAGTCTTGGGCAGATGTGCCTAGTCTTTGGCAGAACCGCCAAGTCAATGGACTTTTGGGTATATATCGATGTGCTTAGAAGTAGATCGACTTCTATTGCAGATATTCGATATAGATAGCCAATGTCTGGGAATAAGAACATACCACCATCTGGCTGGGTAGAGTAGGTGGGAAAATGTTGCGTTCTTATTCAACCGGGATCCCTAGATTAGAGAAGAGTCGAGTCTGAAATGACGAGTCCAGAGTTTTATTTACAGCTTTATATCGATACATGTCTTTCTGATTTGATACATGTTATTGATATCTGTTTCATGCTTTCATATTTGTTATATGATTGCATGTATTCATTGTTTATACTGGGATTTATTTCTCACCGGAGTTATCCGGCTGTTGTCTTGTTTGTATGTGTGCATGACAACAGGTAGGACAAGATCAGGGTCAAGAAGATGATAAGAGAGGACAAGTTAGCGTGGAGATCCGGACCAGAAGTAGAATAGGATCAGTACTTGATATTTAGTGATTGAATTCCTAGCTTGACAGGAATGTATTTAGTACAAGACCTGTACTTTTACTTTTGATATGTATATCAGATTGATTACAGTACTTTTTTGCATTTGTATTTTCAAAAAAAAAAAAATTAGACCCTGTTTATATTAATTGATTAAATTATTCCCAAGAACGATTAAGAAATGAATTAGCGTCCGATTCCCCCAGCAGGTGGTATCAGAGCAGTAGGTTCCAGAGCATTAGGTTCCTTAGACTGAGATAGAAGCTAATGAACGGGATAGAATGAGTTTTCTTTCCTTGCTATTGATTGCTAGCATGTGTTACTGCTTTATATAATACATGTTTACTTGAATATCTGATTTGATTGGTAACGTGTATTATTGAGAATGAATCAGAACCGATTCTTGATCAGCTGTAAGATGATCAGAGGAGGACTGAAACAAGTTTGTTGTATTTGGTACTAATCTTTTTGGTAATCAGATTATGCCTCCTCGAAGAGTACCAGAACAGGGTAGTACTTCTGCGAATCCGATGGATGTGACAGATACACCGATGGAAACGCTACTGAAGAGGTTTTAGTCGTTTCAAACGGCCAACCCTGAAAGGAACAGAGACTTCTGTTGACTGTGAGGGTTGGTTAGATGATATTGAGATGCTATTTGATTCCTTAGATTACACAGATGAGCGCCGAGTCCGATTGATTGGACACCAGTTGCTTGATGTTGCAAAGAACTGGTGGATCACGACAAAGAGAGCGTTGGAGCATCGAGGTACGACTATTACTTGGAATGTCTTTAAAGCTGAGTTTTATCAGAGATTTTTCCAATGTCGTACAGGAAAGACAAGGGGGCAGAATTTGCCAATTTGAGACATGGTCAGTTGAACATAGAGGAGTATGTGGCCAAGTTCTCTACTTTGTTGAGATTTGCTCCACACGTGGCTGAGAATGATGAAGCCGTTGCCGATCAGTTTATCAATGGATTGAACCCCGAGATCTTTACATTGGTGAACACCGGGCGACCGAATAACTTTGCTGATGCCTTGAACAGAGCTAAAGGAGCTGAAGCTGGTCTGATGAGACAGAAAGGAGCTTCGTATGTTCCTCCAGCACCAAGACCACAGCAACCACCCCCCAGATTTGAGAGTGGAAACAAGCAGTGGTGGAAAGAAAGATTTTCTGAAAGCCAGAGGGAAACAGTTTAAGAAGTCTGGCAGCAGATCTTCTAGCTCCAGTGGTTCCCGACAGAGCCAGAGTTATACCGGGACTTATTGTAGCACTTGCGGAAGGATACATCCGACAGAGCAATGCCAAGGAGTGTCTGGTAGTTGCAAAATTTGCAGACAGCAGGGAGATTTTGCGGGAATATGTCCATAGAGAGGTTCCCAGGGATCCCGGGGAGCAGAATCAGCTGGATCAGTGGCTCAGACTGATAGACGATCATCAGCTGTTCATTATTTCCAGCCACCACTGACTACTACTCCATCACAGCAGAGGCCAGGAGGAAGCCAGACAGCTAGCCAGCCTCCTAGACAGCAGGCCAGAGTATTTGCTTTGACAGAGGAACAGGCCCAGGAAGCACCAGATGATGTTGTTGCAGGTAACTGTTCTTTATGTGGTTACCCTGCTTATGTATTGATAGATACGGGTGCTTCTCATACATTTATTTTTGAGCGATTTTCATTGAGTCATGCATTGCCTGTTGAGTCTTTATCTGCTGTAGTGTCTGTCTCTTCACCTTTGGGGACATGTTTGATATCAGTGAAGTCTGTTAAACATTGTAAGCTACAGTATGACGGGCATGAGATTGAGTTAGATTGTATCGTACTTGGGTTTTCTGATTTTGACTGTATTATCGGTATTGATATGCTGACCAAGTACAGAGCTACTGTTGATTGTTTCCACAAGATTGTGAGATTCAGACCGGATATGGCTAATGAATGAAAATTCTACGGTAAGGGTTCTAGATCTAGAATTCCTTTGATATTCGTATTATCTATGACTCGATTATTACAGAAAGAAGCGGAGGGGTTCCTTGTATATTCAGTTGACTTACTGAAGTCGAGTCCATCATTGGCTGATTTGCCAGTGGTATGCGAGTTTGCTGATGTTTTCCCAGATGAGATTCCGGGTTTGCCTCCGATTCAAGATATAGACTTCAGCATTGAGTTGATGCCAGGTACAGTTCCGATTTCTAGAGCTCCGTACAGAATGGCACCGATTGAGTTGAAAGAGTTGAAAGATCAGTTAGAAGATATACTGGCCAAGGGTTACATCAGACCGAGTGTTTCTCCTTGGGGTGCTCCAGTATTGTTTGTGAGAAAGAAAGACGGTTCAATGAGACTCTGCATTGACTACCGGCAACTGAACAAGGCTACGGTAAAGAACAGATATCATTTGCCTCGTATTGATGATTTGTTTGATCAGTTGTAGGGTTCTTCTGTATAGTCAAGATCGATCTGAGATCTGGATATCATCAGCTAAGAGTCAGAGATTCTTATATCTCGAAGACAGCGTTCAGAATCAGGTATGGCCATTATGAATTTATTGTCATGCCGTTTGGTTGACTAATGCTCCAGCTGTATTTATGGGTCTGATGAACCGTGTGTTTCAGAGATACCTTGATGATTTTGTGATTATTTTTATCGATGATATTTTGATATATTCGAAGAATATGATTGATCATTTTGAGCATCTGAGAACTGTGTTGAGAATTCTGAGGGCTGAGAAATTATATGTCAAATTGTCAAAATGTGAATTCTTGTTGAGACAGGTTGTATTTCTAGGGTCACATTATATCTGGAGATGGGATTTCTGTTGATCCTAGCAAAGTTGAGGCCGTGATCAGTTGGCCGAGACCGACATCTGTGCCAGAGATACGCAGTTTTATGGGTTTGGCAGGATATTACCGATGATTCATTAAAGATTTCTCGAGTATTGCTAAACCAATTACTCAGTTGACACAGAAGAATGCTCCATTTGTTTGGTCAG
Source organism: Primulina tabacum (assembly GCF_025594145.1). Classification (NCBI taxonomy): domain Eukaryota; kingdom Viridiplantae; phylum Streptophyta; class Magnoliopsida; order Lamiales; family Gesneriaceae; genus Primulina; species Primulina tabacum. The sequence goes on from NC_134551.1 coordinate 44,917,791, forward strand.
AAAACTGTGAGTCCAATTTTCTTGCGTTGAAGAAGAGACTGACCAGTGCTCCGATCTTGACTATTCCATCAGGTACTGGTGATTTTGTGGTTTATTGTGACGCTTCGCACAGAGGATTAGGCTGTGTTTTGATGCAGCGAGGACATGTTATTGCTTATGCCTCGAGACAACTGAAGCCACATGAGTCTCGCTACCCAATTCATGATATTGAATTGGCAGCCATCGTCTTTGCATTGAAGATATGGCGACATTATCTATATGGTGAGAAGTTTGATATTTATTCTGATCACAAGAGTCTGAAATATCTGTTTTCACAGTCAGAGCTGAATATGAGACAGCGAAGATGGCTTGATTTGCTTAAAGATTTTGATTGTGAGATCAAGTACTATCCGGGAAAGTCCAATGCAGCAGCTGATGCATTGAGTCGAAATGTATGTTCCTTATCCTTATCGACGATTGGTATTTCGAATTTGATAGAAAATTGCTGTTTGTCTGGATTAGTATTTGAGACAGATTGTAAACCGTTGAGATTATATGCTGTCCAAGTCGAACCAGAGCTGATTTTGAGAATTAAAGCGGCTCAGAAAGTTGATCAAAATGTGCAGAATTCGATATTGATGGTCAGAGCAGGGCATCGATCAGAATACCAGGTACGTGATCAGGTACTGTATGTGAATAATCGTCTTGTTGTGCCAGATGTTTCAGATTTGAAACGACAGATATTGTCAGAAGCACACACCAGTCGATTCAGTATTCATCCTGGAGGCATAAAAATGTATAATGATTTGAAAAGACAGTTTTGGTGGAAACAGATGAAAGCTGATATTGCTGAATTTGTATCCAAGTGTCTGAATTTCCAACAGGTGAAAGCAGAAAGAAAGAAACCAGGAGGACTGTTACAGAGTTTGTCTATTCTTGAATGGAAATGTGATCACATTTCCATGGACTTCGTGACAAAGTTACCGAGATCCTCCCGAGGTTATGATGCGATTTGGGTCGTGATTGACAGATTGACCAAATCTGCATGTTTTATTCCGTACAAGATGACGTATAGACATGACAAGAAGGCAGAGATTTATGTCAGAGAAGTGGTCAGATTGCACGGAGTGCCGAAGTCGATTGTTTCAGACCATGATCCTCGGTTTACTTCGCACTTATGGCAGAGTTTGCAGAAGGCTCTAGGTACGAAGTTACATCTGAGTACCGCATATCATCCACAGACCGACGGACAGTTAGAGCGGACTAGCCAGACACTGGAGGATATGCTTGAGCTGTAGTGCTTGATTTTAGCACTAGTTGGCAGGATTCATTGCCACTTTGTGAGTTTTCGTACAACAACAGCTATCAGACGAGTATTTAGATGGCACCATTTGAAGCGTTGTATGGTAAGAAATGCAGATCCCCTCTGTATTGGGATGATATCTCTGAGGTACCTGAGATTGGACCTGATATGATCAGAGATATGACAGAAAAAGTGAAGCTGATTCAGAAGAGGATGAAGGCAGCTCAAGATAGACAGGCCAAATATGCCAATGTTCGACGTAGAACATTGGTATTTGAGGCAGGAGACCGAGTATTTTTGAAGATTTCACCTTCTGAGGAATTGTCAGATTTGGCAAGAAAGGGAAGTTGTCTCCACGTTATATTGGGCCGTATGAGATTCTCGAAAAGATAGGAGATCGTGCCTATCGACTCACATTACCGCCTTCTTTATCTAGGATACATGATGTCTTTCATGTTTTCTTATTGAGGAAATATCTTCCCGATGCATCTCATGTTATTCAGCCAGATGAGGCGGAACTTGACGAAACACTGAGTTACTTCGAGAAACCGATTCAGATTCTCGATCGTAAAGAAAAGCATCTCAGAACGAAGACTATTCCGCTTGTGAAAGTTCAGTGGAGTCATCATGGCACTGAAGAAGCTACGTGGGAAACCGAATCGGACATGAGACAGAGATTTCCCGAGTTATTCTATTGATGTTAGTTTTCTGTTAAGCTTCTGTTATACATTTCTTTCTGATATGATTTGATTGCCTGTGATTTCGGGGACAAAATCGTATCTTAGGGATGGAGAAATGTAATGCCCGAGAATTTTGATTATTGTAATCTGAAATGATTTTTTGATAATTGATGTGATTATAGACAGAACGGATCAGACCGGGAAAGACGAGCGAAGACACGAATTATGTGCAAGGACTGAACCCCTCGCGCATATGCACGACCGGACTGGGCGCATATGCGCGAGATAGGCAGAGAACCTCGCGCATATGTGCGAGTAGAACCCGCGCATGTGCGCGAGGGTGGCAGAGAGTTGCAAAGAACCTCACGCATATGCACCGAGTGAGGGCACGCATAAGCGCGAGTTGCTGTGATGCTACGCGCCGAGACATATTGTCTCGCGCATACGCGCCGATGTAGGTCGCGCATATGCGCGAGACGTGTTGCTTAAGAGAGTGAGCCACTTGCCCCTTGTATGCATGATATATATATATAAACCTTCAGTTCTTATAATCCGGCAAGAAAATGAGAAGAATAGCTGGGGAAATGCTTAAGTTTCTTTTAAACAAATATTTATGATTTGCGAGAAATCTGTCCGTTCGATTTTTAATCAGACTTCGATACAGTGTTCCTATCGACATAGGCTTCAACTGAACGTAAGTTTTACTACGTTTTGATATGATTTGAAATTATGGTGTTGAAGGAATCAGATATGACTCATATATGGTGTTCCTGATATAGTAGACATCGTATAATCGAAACTAGATTGAGGAACAGTTACCATATGAAATTGTTATGATTTTCAGAGTTGATTTGATTGACATTTGATATCAAAATTGTGTTGTTATTGATTATGAGATGTTGGGATTGATATCTGATTGAGATTAGATTGCTGGGTATATTGAGATTGTACCGTTATGCCGTTGAAACAAAATTTGATTGAGTTCTGATTATATCTAGTATTGAATTGAATGGTGTATTGATACGATACCTCGATATTGTCGTTGCCAGATTGAGTAATTGACAGATTCGAGTTCAAGACTTCGACAGAGCCAGATCAACCGAAAGAAATGTATAAATCAATGTTGATCTGGGATTGCAGAACTCGAGTTTGATTTAACTTGAGTTTCCCAAAATCACATACTGAATTGTCATTGCCTCGATATGTTGCAACGTTTGAGATTGATATGCTTATTCTATTGATTTATAGCAAAGCATGAGTTAGAGTCTTGGGACAGATGTGCCTAGTCTTTGGCAGAACCGCCAAGTCACTGGACTTTTTGGTATATATCGATGTGCTTACAAGTAGATCGACTTCTATTGCAGATATTCGATATAGATAGCCAAAGTCTGGGAATAAGAACGTACCATCATCTGGCTGGGGAGAGTAGGTGGGAGAATGTTGCGTTCTTATTCAACCGGGATCCTTAGATTAGATATGAGTCGAGTCTAAAATGTACGAGTCCAGAGTTTTATTTACAGCTTTATATCGATACATGTCTTTCTGATTTGATACATGTTATTGATATCTGTTTCATGCTTTTATATTTGTTATATGATTGCATGTATTCATTGTTAATACTAGGATGTATTTCTCACCGGAGTTATCCGGCTGTTGTCTTGTTTGTATGTGTGCATGACAATAGGTAAGACAGGATCAGGGTCAAGAAGAGGATAAGAGAGGACAAGTTAGCGTGGAGATCCGGACCAGAAGTAGAATAGGATCAGTACTTGATATTTAGTGATTGAATCCTAGCTTGACAGGAAAGTATTTAGTACAAGACCTGTACTTTTACTTTTGATATGTATATCAGATTGATTACAGTACGTTTCCGAATTTATATTTTAAAGAAAAATTTAGACCCTGTTTATCTTAATTGATTAAATTATTCCCAAGAATGATTAAGAAATGAATTAGCGTCCGGGTCCCCACATTCAGTGCTTCAAAATCATATATCAGAAATTAAACATTCAGAAACTGTGCTTTAAAACAGAATCAAACTGATTTCAAGATATTTATACATAAGCCCACTTACAGTAATTTGCTAGAGTTTCGGTTGAAGTCTACTGAAATCTGGTTGCTCTCGCTACTGGATTTTACAGCTCAAACAAGGCACTCTCTTAGTTCGAAAATTTAAGTAATAATCTCAAGATTAGTGTAACACCAATTCAGAGACTTGAGGATGTTATTTATAGGCCAAAATATGACTGTTAGACTCCTTATTGATGGCCATAATCTGCATTTAACAGCCTTTATTTCATTTTAAATGCTTCAGTTACAAGTCATGAGTTGGATTAGTAACTGTCTGCTGGAATCTCGTTCTTCTGTCGCTGGATTCTATCTGCTGGAAAATATCAACTTCTGAAATATTAGCTGATGCTGGAATTGTTAGTTTCTGCTGGAATCTTCATTTGCTACTGAATATTGCTAGCTGCTGGAAATATTAACTTCTGCTGGAGTTTTGCATCGCTGCTGAAATGCTGGAAATTCGGGTTCTCACATCCCTTCCTCCTTACGAGAAGTTTCGTCCTCGAAACTTGGCTATACATGATCCTCAAAGAGATAAGAGTATTGTGCTCGCATCTTTTCTTCCAACTCCCAAGTAGCTTTTCTTTCGGTGTGATTGGACCATTGTACTTTGACATATGGAATAGTTCGTCGTCTCAGTACTTGGTCTTTGTTATCCACAATCCGAATCGGAATTTCTTCATACTTCAGTTCTTCATTTAAATTTCCCTCAACCAACAGTGGTTCAACGTCAAGAATATGACTTGGATCAGAAATATATCTTCTTAATTGTGACACGTGGAAAACATTATGAATCCTTGACATATCAGGGGGAAGTGCTAATCTGTAAGCAAGTGTTCCCACTTTCTCAAGAATTTCAAATGGTCCGACGTATCTGGGATTCAGTTTCCCAGCCTTATTGAATCGGATTACACCCTTCATGGGTGACACTTTCACATATGCCTTTTCTCCAACTTCAAATTCCACGGGTTGTCTTTCTTATCAGCCCAGCTTTTCTGCCGATCTCGTGCATCTTTTAATCTTTTTTTGATCAAAGCGACTTTATCCACTGTTTCTTGGATCATTTCGGGTCCAACAATTGCTTTTTCCCCTACCTCATTCCATACAGTGGTGATCGACACTTTCGTCCATACAGAGCTTCGTATGGTGCCATTTCAATACTGCTGTGGTAACTATTATTGTACGCGAACTCAATTAAGGGCAGATGTTCGCTCCAATTACCACTGAAGTCTAGAGCACATGCTCTCAGCATATCTTCTAGAGTTTGAATTGTCCTCTCTATTTGGCCATCGGTCTGAGGATGATAGGCCGTGCTAGGAGTAATTATGGTCCCCATAGCATGTTGAAAGCTCTTCCAAAAACGGGATGTAAACCTCGGATCTCTGTCTGATAGTATGCTAACTGGAACTCCATGTAGTCGTACGATCTCATTCATGTACAGTGTGGCTAGCTTGTCCAAATTATAGTTCATGCGGAACAAGTAAGAAATGCAGCAGATTTCGTGACTCTATCTACGATTACCAAGATACCGTCATGACTTTGTCTAGACTTTGGTAACCCGACAACAAAGTCCATGGAGATATGTTCCCATTTCCATTCTGGAATTTCTAGAGGTTGCAGAAGTCCTCCAGGTCTTTGGTGCTTTGCCTTGACTTGCTGGCACACGTGACACTTGGAAACAAACATTGCCACGTCTTTCTTCATTCCACTCCACCAAAAATTTTTCTTCAAATCTCTGTACATCTTGGTACTGCCAGGATGGACTGAAAATTTTGACTTATGTGCCTCAGACATTACTTCTTGTCGAAGGTTATCGATGTCTGGTACGCACAATTGTCCTTTCATCCACAAGATTCCTTTGTTATCTCTCTCGAAATCTGGTGATTTCCCTTCTTTAGCTTGCTTTTTTAGTTTCACCAAAGCGGAATCTCTATCCTGACCTATCTTGATTGTCTCTCGAAGACATGGTTGTGCTGAAAGTGATGTCAGGATCACCTTACTCATATTCTTTCGACTTAAAGCATCAGCTACCTTGTTGGCTTTGCCTGGGCTGGTAGCTTATCGTCAATTCGTAATCCTTCATGAGTTCGATCCATCATCTTTGTCTCATATTTAGTTCCTTTTGAGTGAACAAATATTTGAGACTTTGGTGGTCAGTAAAAATCTCACACTTGGCTCCATAAAGATAATGTCTCCAAATTTTTAGTGCGAATACCACTGCAGCTAGTTCGAGGTCGTGCGTTGGGTAATTCTGTTCATACGGCTTCAACTGCCTTGATGCGTATGCAATCACCCTTCCCTCTTGCATGAGTACACATCCTAAACATCCTTTAGATGCATCACTGTAGATGGTGAATTCTTTACCTTCAGTTGGCAATACCAACACCGGAGTGGAGGTAAGCTTCTTCTTCAAAGTCTCGAAGCTTTGCTCACATTTTTCACTCCATTGAAACTTAGAGTTCTTCTGTGTGAGCTTGGTGAGGGGTATGGCTATTGAAGAGAATCCTTCAACAAATTTTCGATAATAGCCTGCAAGTCCCAAGAAGCTTCGAATTTCTGTCACCGTCTTTGGTCTAGGCCAATCTGAGATTGCTTCAACTTTCTTAGGGTCCACAGATACTCCTGCTGCTAATATTATGTGTCCCAAGAATGTGACGCTATCTAGCCAAAATTTGCATTTCTTGAACTTGGCGTACAGTTCCTTTTCTCTCAGCGTCTGGAGGGTGAGACGAAGATGTTCTTTGTGGTCTTCTTCACTTGACGAATACTCTAAAATAATCGTCGATGAATACCACAACAAACTTGTCAAGAAATGGTTTGAACACCTTGTTCATGAGATCCATGAATACTGCTGGAGCGTTGGTTAACCCGAATGGCATTGCCATGAACTCATATTGTTCATATCTTGTTCTGAAGGCTGTCTTCGGAATATCGTCTATCTTGACCTTGAGTTGGTGGTAGCATGACCTTAAGTCGAGCTTGGAAATGACCGTAGCTCCCTTGAGATTGTCAAACAAGTCATCTATCCTTGGAAGCGGATACTTGTTTTTTATTGTGATCTTATTCAGCTTTCTGTAATCAATACACATTCTCATGTTTCCATCCTTCTTCTTTACAAATAGGACAGGAGCTCCCCACGGAGATGCGCTTGGTCGGATTTCCTTCTTATCCAACAATTATTGAAGTTGCTCTTTGAGTTCTTTCAACTCTGTCGGAGACATTCGGTATGGTGCTTTTGAGATTGGTGTAGCATTGGACACTAAATTAATCTCAAATTCCACTTCGCGGTTGGGAAGTTCGTCTGGGAGTTCTTCAAGAAAGACATCCGGAAATTCTTGTACTGCCGGAATCTCTTCTAGGGTAAGTGTGGTTTCTTTCTTTACCTTGCTTAACATAGCTAGGTAAACTTCTTCTCCACTTTTCATGGCTTTCCAAGTTTGAGAAGCAGAAAGAAGAGTCTTTCGTTCTTTTGTCTTACCATGAAATAAAAGTTTCTCTTGGTGTGGAGCTTGGATGGTTACCGTCTTCCCATGACAGTCTACTAAAGCATGATTCTTGGCTAACCAATCCATTCCAAGAATTACGTCGAATTCCACCATGTTTAGTTGAATCAGGTTTGCCTTGAAATTCTGATCTTCTATGAGAACACTAATATCTCGATATAGAGTGCGAGTTTCTAAAATTCGATTTGCAGGAGTTACTACTCTTTATGTTTCTTCTAAGTTATCAGGCTTAGCTCCTAACTTCTTGGCAAATCTCTTAGAAATGAATGAATGTGTAGCACCACAATCAAATAACACATACGCAGGCATATCATTGATTATAATGGTACCTGCTACGACATCATTTGAGTTGTCAGCCTCTTCTTTAGTAAGAGCATAAACTCGAGCATTTGTCTTGTTTTCCTTAGGCTTGTTTGGAGTTGTTCCTCCTGTTGGACCATTCCTTGGATCTGGAAGAGGGCATTGAGCAATGCGATGGTCCATCTTTCCGCAACGGAAACAAGCTCCAGAATTCCTATGACATTCACCAGTGTGAACGAATCCACAAGCTTGTCACTTGACTCGTTCCTTTAGCTGGAACACTAGTGAATTGATTTCTTGAAAACCTAGGCCTCTTGAATTGCTGACCCGATTGGTACTAGCTTGACTGAGGACGTTTAAGTTTGTTATCACCTTCACGCCTCTTAATGTCATGCTCAGCCCCTGATGGCGGCTCCCATCAATTCATCAAAATTATTGGGCTCGATAACGGCAAGGGCAGATTGAATACGACTGTTCAATCCCTTCTTGAAGCGATGCATCTTCAAGGACTCGTCTCCCAAGATGGTTGGGGAGTAAGTTCCCAATGAGTGGAACTTAGATGAATACTCCACCACTGTCATGTTTGGTTCTTGAACCAAGATTTCAAATTCTGACAGTTTCTGCACTCGAACTGCTGTCGGGAAGTACTGCTTCAGAAATGCCTCTCGGAACCTTTGCCAAGTGATAGGTCTCACCCTTACCATAGCTGGTGAGACTCCTTCCCACCATTTGGCTGCTTTATCCACAAGAAAAGGTGTAATCACATCTACCTTGATCTCTTGTGGAACCTCAAGTAGTCGAAGATGGTTCTCCACCTCCTTCATCCAATTCTGTCCGACTTCAGGATCGGAGCTTCTATCGAAGTTTGGGACTCTTGCTCTTCGGAGAGACTCAAAGTGTTTCTTAGTCCCATTTTGAGCTGGAGGTGGTGGCGGTGGCTGATTAGCATTAGGGTTGACAAACCCTTGTAGTGTGGTTGCCACAATCGTGGCTATAGCCATCAAATCCGCCTGATTGAGGCCAACTGCTGGTGGTGGTTGTGGTGGTTGTTGTGCATCTTCATCATTGAGGTTGTTGTTGCGGTTGTTTCTAACTGGTCGTCCGTCCATTTCCTACAATTATGAAACTTCTAATGTTGATGGGAGAATAGATACTAAACAAAAGAATCACAATGATCGAGTAATTGCTCTAAAATTTAAATATGAAACCAATGGATAGAAATAAATTTTTATTGATTTCCCAAGAAAGTGCAATTACAAATAACATTTGAAAATGTTAACAAGATGCAAATAGAACAAGTGCTATTACAAAAAGCTACAACTGAATGTCTAATCTATCACCTCTCCTAATCCCAAGTCCATAAGATCCTCTTCGACTTCTTCATCTACTTCGGGATCCTCCTCAGGTTCGTCTTGATGGTTGGCTATCACTGTTTCCAGGTGTTCAATATGACCATGCAGAACTGCATTCTGGTCGCTAAGAACTTCAACAGTGTCCTGCAGCTCTTGAATCTGAGCATCAGTATGTTCACTATACTGATTATGCTGGTGTACGAGTTGATGATTTTGATCCTTAAGTATTTGGATCTTCTCAACTAATGTATCACGTAACTCGATGAACTCTGCAACAGTCTTTTGGGAGGTTTCGAACTCTTCTTGAGCTCTCCTATTCCTCTCTTCTGCCTCATGCAGATAATGAGCATAACGTTGAACATCACCTCTTAAGTGTTCTGCTCGACGCTCTAATTCATCTTTGTCCAGCTCTAGGCAGTAGTTATGGTCCTTGAGTTTCTCTAGCTTCCTCTCTAAGCTCTTAATGTAATTACTCTGGTCAGCCATATCCTATATCCAACACATGGAAGAGAATGTTCAGAAATGATCTCAAAAATACAGGTTAAGTTATAGACGAATACTGGAATGAACAAAATCAGTAATATCTATGCATTTAATAGAAGAAATAGCTCAAAATTTTTCGGTCTTGGAATTGCGTGAAAAATTTACTAAAAATCCTTCACATCAAGAACATGAAATGTACCAAGTTTGGTGCAAAAATGCTAAGCCGTTTGGAAATGAAAATTCCTCAAAGTTTCGAAAAATTGGAAAATTTTACGAAAATGATGATATCCCTATCTAAACGAAATATTTTGGGGTTCGTTGGCGGTGCTAGAACGAGAATTTGGTTTTTGGTTAAGTTTTCCTCGTCGAGAGCTTTCCAACGCATACTTTTAATAGTAAAAATTCCTCCTGGATCAAAAGTTATGGCCGTTTGAAGTTTGCGCGAAGAACACCTCAACTTTTATGCCATTTGCAAGGTCTACTGCATGCGCTTGCTGAAATTCGCAGTCTACTGCAATTATGATGTTACTGCAATCAGTCTGCTGCTTTTCCAGCACTGTCTGCTGCTTTCCAGCACTGTTAGAACCATTCTGCTGCATTCCGAGTCTACTGACCCAGTCTTCTGCATTCAGACCTACTGGTTTCCATCTACTGGTTCTAGTTTCGGGCTACTGGTTTTGGGTCTACTGAATTTTTTTTTTTCCTACTCATTTCGGACATGATGCTTATTTCAGACATGCTGCTGAAACACTCAGAGCTCTACTGTATTCTGATTTGTTTCCCTTACTGATTTTTCCCGACTGTACGTAGTTAGTCTATATTTTCAGTAGTCTATTACAGTAGTTAATTTTCAGAAGTCTATTAGAGTAGCTTATTTTCAGTAGTCTATTACAGTAGTTTATCTCAGTAACTTTCAGGACTTATTTTCAGAAGTCTATCGGAACTTATTATTTCTAGTTCCTCCTCCCCAGATTATGAAACCTGATTTTCTTTGATACCACTTCAATGTCACGCCTCCGGACGGGGGTTGATTGACACCGGCGTTGCTCTAAAATTTACATTCGAAAACAACAAGCCTCAGATGTACAGAATTCAAAAATCAGTCTTTTTATTCATAAATACTGAATATTTCAATGTCTGATACAAACTCAATGCCAAATATTTTACAGCGGAAATGTAAAACCAGATATAACAGTTCTTAACAGATGCAGCGGAATAAGCATAAACTAGAACTGATAAGCAACGGCCTTCTTCACCAGCCCCAGAATTGAATCTGCTCTTCTTCTTCTAACTTTTCTTCCTCGTTCTTATCTGAGATAAGTTTGGTGAGTGAGTGATATGATTGTCAGTAACTCCCAGTTTTCGAAATCGTTTTCAACAGAAACAGTAATACAATAATATACAGAAAACTCGTATTTTCATAACAGAAATCAGAATTCAGAAATCTAAGGTTTCAAAACAGAAATCAGAATTAGTAAGCACTGAGCACGTTAGTGAATTTCATGGCTAAACTGATATCAGTCCCCTATATGTTCTCTCCTCTAAGGGGTGAGGCCAGAATCAGAATCAAAATTCAGAAATGTTCAGAATATATATTCTTACCATTAGTTTACTAGGGAGTTTCAGTGCTTCAAAATCATATATCAGAAATTAAACATTCAAAAACTGTGCTTTAAAACATAATCAAACTGATTTCAAGATATTTATACATAAGCCCACTTACAGTAATTTGCTAGAGTTTCGGTTGAAGTCTACTGAAAATCTGGTTGCTCTCGCTACTGGATTTTACAGCTCGAACAAGGCACTCTCTTAATTCGAAAATTTAAGTAATAATCTCAAGATTAGTGTAACACCAATTCAGAGACTTGAGGATGTTATTTATAGGCCAAAATCTGACTGTTAGACTCCTTATTAATGGACCATAATCTGCATTTAACAGCCTTTATTCCATTTTAAATGCTTCAATTACAAGTCATGAGTTGGATTAGTAACTGTCTGCTGGAATCTCGTTCTTATGCTGCTGGAATTCTATCTGCTGAAAAATATCAACTTCTGAAATATTAGCTGATGCTGGAATTGTTAGCATATGCTGGAATTTTCCTTTGCTACTGAATATTGCTAGCTGCTGGAAATATTAACTTCTGCTAGGAGTTTTGCATCGCTGCTGAAATGCTGGAAATTCGGGTTCTCACATGTTGAGTTGGATTAAATCAGCACATATAATTCGCTCGTCGATACCGACATTGCATCTTCGATATAGCTTGTTTTGAAGGCCTTACCAAAATGAATTGCCACTCAAGGGCACTAAGTGTTTCAAGTTCAAGTCCTGGCTCTTTAGTTAATTTTTAAGGTATGAAGGAATGAGTGGACACAAAAATAAAATAGTATACAAACATGAAAATTATTGATAGGACAACACAAGTTTGTAGAAGAATTGACCAAATCCAATTGCAACCAATTGATAAATACATTCAACATGCTTTCTAGTAAAGGTATATCAAAGATATAATTGAATAAATTAAAATCAATTCATAAACATAATATTTTTTTATTGATTTCGAAAGGTAATGATGAAACGATATGAAACACAGTGGGAACAACTTAAAACATCCCAATAACTGGATATGAATACTAGAGTGCAAGAAAATGATTTCTTGAAATCCACAAATGGAAAGACCTAGAATAGTCAAACATGTTAAGGATAAGTTTAAATAGACCGAAAGTAGCATCAATCAAGCAATTTCAAATATTTTGTTGCAATATATGGGTCGAAAAAGATTTTTCGAGAAATTTTTCAAAAATAGAAAGTTTATAGATTTTGATATAGATGAATAACCTGACTCATAAGGTTTCCAGAACATTTTACGGAATCGAATTTTGAGTGTCCTACGCAAAGTTACGAGCTCTACAAGAATCTAAGAAAAATGATATAATTATGAGCGTGAGGGCGCTAGGTACTCTGTTCATCACGAAAAATTTATTTTTGGCACGTGGGTGCACGACGTTAAATCAGGGAACATATGCGCTCTACCCTCTATACGAGAAATTTCGACAATTTTTTTTTTCAACTGGATTATGAACTTGATTTCTCTGATACCACTTAAATGTCATGCCCCGAGACTGATGCATGTGACACCAGCATTGTCCCACAATCACTTAATTGAAAAACAACAGCCTTGGAAGTACATAATTTCAAAACCAGCCTATTTATTCATAAATACAAAATATTGTCTTTACAACTCCGAAAATATCACATAATGTTTTATAACAGCGGAATGTAAAACACTAACTATAGCGTGAAAGCATTCAACTTGAAATAAACTGATAATGAAAATGAAACTTAAAAATTGACAGCGGTCTTCTCTTTCTTTACCATCCTCATAATTAACTGAGCTTGTTCTTCATCTTCTAACCGATCTTCATTCTTATTTGAGAGGGGGCTAGTGGGCGAGTGATATGATCGTCACTTAATAAGCATGAGAATTCGTTCCAGCCTTTAAAATCATTTTTTTCAGAATATATATTCATATCATTAGTTCACAATGTTCTAGTGCTTCATAAATACAGATTTCAAAAATCAAACTTTAAACACATGCAATACATATATGTTGGTTAGTTTTAAAACATATGTCTAAAGTTAAATAAGAAAGTCAACTCACACGATTTTTCGGATTTGCGTAAATCTAATTTTTTTTTCAAATTTCAGAAGTCTCTGCGACTTATTGAACCACCAGATCGATCTGAAATTTGTTAGTAAATTCAAAATAAAGTGAACTAAATTATGAACTGTGGTGATTAGGTTTGGAGGTCATTTGAAGAGGAGTATGGACGAAGAACTGCATATGTTGTCTTCTCGTATAGAATTTGTGTAGTTTTCTTGCAAAGGTCTTTGAAAAAAATAGAACTCTTGAATTGGGCTGAATTTTGGACAATATATTTATAACGTCGTGTGGTATACTCTGAATAATGGAAATTAGATTCGGAGCTCTGTAAAGAGGATGAAGAATTTTAGACATTGGCCTATATGGTGTGCTTTCTTTCAAATGTTTGTAGTGACTAAATTCAGTACACGTATAACTGATGCATTTATTTAATTATTAAAGCACTTAGTTAATTTTAAAATGAGTCTTAGTGGTGCATGATTTATTTAAATTGTATTATTTTAATGTTTATGTGATGCACGTTAAAATATTTTTTTTGAATTTCATGTTTCAGGCGATTATTCGATGCGGGATCGAGGAAAGGAGACCGGTGACGAGTTTTGGGTAATTTTAAAATGCGATATTTTATTTTTAATTGGAAAGGAGCATTTTTAAATGATTTATTAATTTTAAGCATTTTAATAGCCTAATTAAATTATTAGGTAATTATTGCGATGTCAAATTTTTAAAGTTGTAGCACTTGTGCATTTTATTTAAATTTAAGAAAAGCTAGTGGGGTTAATATGGAATTAACTTTAAATTAGCATATTAAATAATTGTTAGATATATTTTAATCATATTAATTAGCCTTAATTATCCCACTAATATGCACACACATGTTACAATTGTTTTTCTTGTTATCAAAACACACGCACACACACTTATATACACAAACCTACACGTATAACACACACACACATCTCTCCTATTTCCATCTCATCATTTTAAAAGAAAATTTTAGGGTTCTTGGCCCAAGAGCAGCAGCCGCCCCTCCCCTAAATCTTTCCAGCAAATTTTTGTTGATTTTATTGCAAGAAAACCGTTCCACAAACGTCCCGGATCAACCTCGCATCTTTCCCCGCTTCGATATCGTCGGTTCGGTAAAGTTTATCTTGAAAAGGCACGTATATTCTTTTCTTTCTGCATCGATCATGTCATAGTACGTGTTGCGTTGTATTTATGCGTAAAAATACATATGCGATGTGTAAGAAGTTTGAGCAATTATGTTTAGATCATTTTTGAAACCATTTTTGGATCAAAAATCACGTTTTTACTGTCTTTTCAAAAACTGTGATTTTTCATTCGTGATTTTGAGAAACTTTCAACATATAAAACGTAGAACTTTTTGATACCTTCGATTTGACAGTAAGTTCAAAATATTTTGAGAAATATTGAGTGAGTTATGGCGTTTTTCGTGAGACTGTTCAAACTGCGTTTTTTCGAAAATTATGAAATTGATGCGCCTTGAAGTTTTTAATGTTGCAGGCTTCGTTGGGGATCGACGGGTGATCGTTGTTGCATATAGGTATGCTTATTATGATGTTGGGTTGGTATTTGGATTGTAGGTTAGTGTCGATAGGCACTTGAATTCATGAGAAGTCATAGGAAACGATTTAGTGTCAATTGCCGTATTGTTTTGAATTGTATGTGTCGTAGAGTGGACGTCGTTGCTTTGGGGTGTTTGTACGAGGTTGGTTCAATGTTATGTGTACAAGGATGGGTCTCGGGGTGTCGGTTCATGGTCCGTACAATCGAGTCTAGAATGATAAGCATCGCATGTATTAAATTTTTGTGAGTTTCCGATTAGCGCAGGTACACGGACCCTTACACGGGGTCCGTGCCCTTGTATCCTTCGAAGTGTCTTTTTACCGTGTCTACACAGACCCTTACACGGACCCAGGCACGGGGTCTGTGCCTTCCCTTTTTCTTCACGACAAATTTCATTGCACCTATACGGACCCGGAGCCGGGCCTGCGCACAGGGGTCCGTGTCCCTTCTTCTTCCCGAGTATTTCTGTTGCGCACCTACACGGACCCATACACGGACCGAGGCACGGGGTCCGTGTACTCCATATTTTTGGGAAATTTTATTGTGTCTTTGGAGTTTCATGTCTTGGGTTAGTACGATGATTAAAAGAGGTCAAGTCCCGAGGAAACTAGAATGTCATAAGTTATTCATTGAATTCGGTGGTGAGCACGTATGCCTACGTCTAAGCTATGCAAGTTAAGTATTTAAATTTCATGTTAGTATATGCAGCAGCGACCCCAAATGAAATCCAACGAATCCCTCAACGCCAATTAAGTATGTCGACGTGTAATAAAATATTTTCAAGTTTTTGAGTTATGCTAAATGTCTTGTGACCAATGTATGTATGGGGTTGGAAAGCGTTAAATCATGAACGGGGACCAACCCACCCCGTTAAAGCATGAACGGGTTTAGATCAGGATTGGAAAGCGTTAAATCATGAACGGGGATCAATCCGCCCGTTAAATCATGAATGGGGATCTCATGTATGTGGCAGCGGATTCGTCCATGTCAGCCCAGTACTGTGGTTTAGTCTTATCAGGCGATTTATGTTATGGGTCACTTGCTTTGAAACATGCCTCTACGCAAAATGATGAAGTTTATGTATGTTCATGTATGTACAAGTATGTTTATGTTTATGGCACGTCTACGTATGTACGTATGTAAGTTCAAGTGTAAGTGTAAGTTCAAGTTTCAAGTTATGTATGGCCTATTTTAAAGTTGCATGCGGTTTTATTATGTAGTACTTGTTACTCCCAGTTTATACGTATTGAGTCTTTAGACTCACTAGACTTGATTGATGCAGGTGAAGATGTTTTCGAGGAGACAAGGGGTGGGGACCAAGGAGCAAGCTTGGACTGAGCAGGAGGCTAATCCCGAGGACTGCCCAAGTTTAAGCTTTTATGAAAATGTTTAAATACTCTGATTTTATGTTACTGTTTGATGTTCGAGCAAATACTTTTGGTAGACATCATTTTGAGATTTTTCTGTTGCAACAATTTTTGATGACAAACAGTTATTTTATCAAATCTTGAAGGTTCACGAATTTTATTTAAGAAAATTTTTAATTTTTCGCAAATTTTGAATAGTAAAAGTACGGTACATTACAGTTGGCATCAGAGCGATGTTCTTCTAAAGGGTTATGTCTACTGCCAGTCGCAAGAAGCTCACGAAGTCACACCTCATGTCTGTAAGTTTTAAAGTTTTGAATTATGTTATGTATTAAGCATTAAGTCATGATTTCAGCATGTCCATGTTTTGAGTTCAATTCACGTGCATCTTACATTATTGATATCATGTTCATGCATGTGGGGCTTACGTGTTGAGTAAATTGTTGGAACAGTATGCCTCCTAGACGTTTGATTGACCGTGAAGCCAGGGATGAGGATAGAGAGGCTCGAGAGGAGAGGAGAAACACTCCTCCTCCACCACCGCCGGACATGCAAGCTCAGATGCTTGCTGGGATGACTCAGTTCTTCGCACAGTTTGCGGGGAACCAAGCCGCATTAGATGCAGGGGCGAGGCCCCGACCTGAGGCTGTGTATGAAAGATTTAGGAGGATGAATCCGAAGGAGTTTTCGGGTACCACTGACCCGATGATAGCTGAGGGATGAATTAATTCCATCAAGGTAATCTTCGATCTTATGGAACTGACCGATGCAGATAGGGTCAGGTGTGCCACGTTCCTTCTGACAGGGGACGCCAGACTATGGTGGGAGAGTGCGGCAGTGTCAGTCAACTTGCAGGTGTTGCCTTCGAAAGGTTTCAAGGAAGTCTTCTACTCAAAGTACTTCATCGAGGAAGTACGCTCTCGCCTAACCAGAGAGTTCAAGACGTTGCGTCAGGGGGATAGCAGGGTGGCGGAGTTCGTGAGGAAGTTCGAGAGGGGGTGTCACTTTGTGCCCCTGATAGCTAATGATGCCTAGGGAAAGCTGAGGCATTTCATGGATGGGTTGCGACCGACATTGCGCCGTGACGTTCGAGTTGCTGGTCCTATGACCTATGCCGTTGCCGTATCTAGAGCCTTGACGGCGGAGCAAGATCAGAGGGATATTGAGGCTGAAAGGCAGGGCAAGAGGCCCTACCAGGCTCCACAGCAGCAGCGACCTCAGTTTAAGAAGTCGTTCCGGGGACAACCAGGGAAGAAGCCCTATCAGGGACCACCGAATGGCAAGGGCCCTGTTCCACAGCAGAAAGCCCCTCTGAGGCCGGGAGAGTACCCGGTGTGCCCGAAATGCAACCGCCAGCTTCCGGGACAGTGTTTGTATGGGTCAGGCAAGTGTTTCAAATGTGGAGCCAGTGACCACATGTTTAAGGAGTGCCCACAGTGGATGCAACAAACCCAGGGCAGAGTGTTCGCCATGCATGCACATGAGGCGAACCCAGACACTACACTGCTGACGGGTAACTTATTTAATTCCATACAGTATTAAATTTTCGCCTTGCATGTTTACTTGAATTGGGATTATTAGGATGTTAGATGGAATTTTTGGTGTCTTTTGCTGCCTAAGACTACTATTAGAACTTTGTATATAAGTTGTGTGGTGCTAACGTCCCCCAGGAAATATTTTCATCAAGAGAATAGCTACTCAGGCCTTGATAGATTCAGGAGCCACCCATTCATTTATCTCGGAGACGTTCGCTAGTCACTTGAATATCAAGACCATCGGCCTTGACGTGAATTACTCCGTGACAGTCCCATCAAGGGAAGAGTTGTCAGCTACTAGCGTGGTTAGAGACATTGATCTTGAACTGCAAGGCCACCTAGTGTATGCAGATTTGAGTGTGTTGCCGATGCCGGAATTCGATATTATCTTGGGTATGGACTGGCTGACAAAGAACAGAGTCCTGATTGATTTTCAGAAGAGATCAGTATTGGTTAGACCGTTGGGCATGGAACAGTTTCTGTTTCAACCAGCAAGATGGAGGATTTTCCCTCGCATGATCTCTTGCATGCAGGCGTGGAAACTTCTTTCCAAGGGGTGTCAGGCTTTCTTGGCCAGCATCATTTCAACACCTGACATACCCACTCCATCATTATCAGATGTGTCAGTAGTCAGGGACTTCCCAGAAGTATTCCCTGACGACGTCACAGGTCTTCCACCAGAGAGGGAAGTGGAGTTTGCAATTGATCTTATGCCAGGCACAGTACCAATCTCTAAGGCACCGTACCGATTGGCTCCAGCTGAGATGTTAGAGCTCAAGCAGCAGATACAGGAGCTTCTGGACAAGGAATTTATCCGCCCTAGTTTCTCACCGTGGGGCGCGCCAGTGCTCTTTGTAAAGAAGAAGGATGAGAGCATGAGACTGTGTATCGAATTCCGAGAATTGAACAAGGTAACGATCAAGAACAAATACCCTCTTCCTAGAATCGAAGACTTATTTGATCAGTTGCAGGGGACCACAGTGTTCTCTAAGATAGATCTTCGATCAAGATATCACCAGCTGAAGGTGAAAGACGCAGATGTTCACAAGACAGCCTTCAGGACCAGGTATGGGCATTACGAGTTCTTAGTGATGCCGTTTGGATTGACGAACGCTCTAGCAATTTTCATGGACTTGATGAACCGAGTATTCCAGCCCTACTTGGACCAATTCGTCATAGTGTTCATTGACGATATTCTTATTTACTCGAAGAGTCATGACGAGCACAGTCGCCACTTGAAGACAGTTTTGCAGACCTTGCAGAGTTGCAAGTTATTTGCGAAGTTCAGTAAGTGTGAATTTTTGTTGGAGAAAGTAGCGTTTTTGGGTCATATTATATCTAGCAGTGGGATTGAGGTGGATCCAGCCAAGGTGGCAGTCGTTAAGGAATGGGTTGAGCCGAAGAATGCTTCAGAAATCCGCAGTTTTCTGGGCTTAGCCGGTTACTACCGTAAGTTCATTCAGGGGTTTTCTTCGATAGCAGTGCCACTCACTTCTCTGACTAAGAAGAATGCTAAGTTCGTATGGAGTGGCGAGTGACAGAAGAGCTTTGATGCTTTGAAGCAAGCTCTTATCTCAGCGCCAGTGTTAGCCATGCCAACAGGGCAATGAGATTTTGTGCTATACACCGATGCATCTAAGCTCGGGTTAGGCGCCGTGTTGATGCAGCATGGTCGGGTGATAGCTTATGCTTCAAGACAGTTGAAGGTGCATGAGAAGAATTATCCGACTCATGATCTTGAGTTAGCCGCCGTTGTCTTTGCTTTGAAGATTTGGAGACACTATTTGTACGGCGAGAAGTGTCAGATATTCATTAATCACAAGAGTCTCAAGTATTTCTTCACGCAGAAGAAACTGAATATGAGACAGAGACGATAGCTGGAACTGATAAAAGACTATGATTGCGAGATTAGCTACCATCCAGGGAAAGCTAACGTCGTGGCAGACGCCTTGAGCAGAAAGGTGGCAGTTGTAGCTCAGTTGAAAGTGCAGAGACCTCTTAAGTCTGAGATGCAGAGGTTTGGGCTAGAGGTTTATTCCAAGGGCAGAGCTCCCAGACTATCTAATCTGACAGTCAAGTCTGATTTGCTAGACCGAATCCGTAGAGGACAGCCTTCAGATGAGCAGTTGCAGAAATGGAGGCTGAAAGACAAAGCCAAGGGCAGTGTGCTCTACACAGTGTCAGATGGTATAGTGAGATACAGAGGTAGAATGTGGGTGCCTAAGGTTGATTCAATCAGAGAGGATATTTTAATAGAGGCACATGCATCTCCGTATTCTATTCACCCAGGAGATACCAAAATGTACAAGGATCTGCAGATTTTGTATTGGTGGCCAGGGATGAAGCGAGACATCCGTCGGTTTGTGTCTGAATGCCTCACTTGCCAACAAGTGAAGGCAGAGCATCAGAGGCCAGCAGGGATGCTTAAGCCACTCCCTATCCCCGAGTGGAAATGGGAGAATATTACCATGAATTTCGTTGTTGGCTTGCCGAAATCAGTTAGAGGATCCAATGCCATATGGGTCATAGTGGATCGACTCACTAAGTCAGCGCATTTCTTGCCATTGAAGACGACCTTCTCCATGACGCAGTATGCGGAGCTCTATATCAGGGAGATAGTCCGATTGCACGGGATCCCAGTTTCTATTGTGTCCTGTCAGGGACCCGAGGTTTACATCGTCCTTTTGGAAGAGCTTACATGCAGCCATGTAGACGAAGTTGCTTTTCAGTACCGCTTTTCACCCGCAGACAGATGGCCAGTATGAGCGAGTGATTCAGATTTTGGAGGATTTATTGCGAGCATGTATGATCGATTTCCAGGGGACTTGGGAATCGAAACTACCTCTAGTGGAGTTTACCTACAACAACAGTTTTCAAGCATCCATAGGTATGGCTCCCTACGAGGCTTTGTATGGAAGGAAGTGCAGATCGCCGGTTCATTGGGATGAAGTCGGTGAAAGAGCAGAACTTGGTCCAGAGATAGTTCAGCAGACTGCAGATGTGGTGGTCAAGATTCGAGACAGGATGAAGACCACACAGAGTCGTCAAAAGAGCTATGCTGATAAGAGAAGAAGGGATCTAGAGTTTCCGTAGGAGACCACGTTTTCGTGAAGATAGCACCCATGAAGGGTGTTATGAGATTCGGGAAAAGAGGCAAGCTGAGCCCTAGGTTTATTGGGCCGTTTGAAATTCTTGACAGAGTTGGGACACTAGCCTATCGTGTAGCCTTACCGCCGAATCTTGCCAGGGTACACAATGTGTTCGACGTTCGATGCTGAGGAAGTATCTAGCTAATCCATCGCATGTTTTGAGCTACAAGCCGTTGCAATTGGCTCCAGACATGTCTTATGAGGTAAGACCTGTCCAAATACTAGACCGACAGGAGCGCAGACTTTGGAACAAAGTGACCAAGTTGGTCAAAATCCGGTGGCTAAATCAATCAGTGGAGAAAGCCACTTGGGAAGCCGAGGCGGATATGAGAATTCGCTACCCGGAATTGTTTGGTAAGATTTAATTTCGAGGATGAAATTTATATAAGTGGGGGAGGAACTGTAGTGCCCAAATTCAGTACACATATAACCTATGCATTTATTTAATTATTAAAGCACTTAGTTAATTTTAAAATGAGTCTTAGTGGTGCATGATTTATTTAAATTGCATTATTTTAATGTTTATGTGATGCACGTTAAAATGGTTTTTTCGAGTTTCATGTCTTAGGCGATTATTCGATGCGGGATCGAGGAAAGGAGACCGGTGACGAGTTTTGGGTAATTTTAAAATGCGATATTTTATTTTTAATTGGAAAGGAGCATTTTTAAATGATTTATTAATTTTAAGCATTTTAATAGCCTAATTAAATTATTAGGTAATTATTGCGATGTCAAATTTTTAAAGTTGTAGCATCTCTGCATTTTTATTTAAATTTAAGAAATGCTAGTGGGGTTAATATGGAATTAACTTTAAATTAGCATATTAAATAATTGTTAGATATATTTTAATCATATTAGTTATCCTTAATTACCCCACTAATATTCACACACACGTTACAATTGTTTTTCTTGTTATCAAAACACACGCACACACACTTATATACACACACCTACACGTATAACACACACACACACATCTCTCCTATTTCCATCTCATCATTTTAAAAGAAAATTTTAGGGTTCTTGGTCCCAAGAGCAGCAGCCGCCCCTCCCCTAAATCTTTCCAGCAAATTTTTGTTGATTTTATTGCAGGAAAACCGTTCCACAAACGTCCTGGATCAACCTCGCATCTTTCCCCGCTTCGGTATCGTCGGTTCGGTAAAGTTTATCATCAAAAGGCAAGTATATTCTTTTCTTTCTGCGTCGATCATGTCATAGTACGTGTTACGTTGTATTTATGCGTAAAAATACATATGTGATGTGTAGAAGTTTGAGCAATTATGTTTAGATCACTTTTGAAACCATTTTTGGATAAAAAATCACGTTTTTACTATCTTTTCAAAAACTACGATTTTTCGTTCGTGATTTTGAGAAACTTTCAACATATAAAACGTAGAAATTTTTGATATCTTCGATTTGACAGTAAGTTCAAAATATTTTGAGAAAAATTGAGTGAGTTATGATGTTTTTCGTGAGACTGCTTCAAACTGCGTTTTTCCGAAAATTATGATATTGATGCGTCTTGAAGTTTTTAATGTTGCAGGCTTCGTTGGGGATCTACGGCTGATCGTTGCTGCGTATAGGTATGCTTAGTATGATGTTGGGTTGGTATTTGGATTGCAGGTTAGTGTCGATAGGCACTTGAATTCATGAGAAGTCATAGGAAACGATTTAGTGTCAATTGCCGTATTGTTTTGAATTGTATGTGTCGTAGAGTGGACGTCGTTGCTTTGGGGTGTTTTTACGAGGTTGGTTCAATGTTAGGGTGTACTAGGATGGGTCTCGGGGTGTCAGTTCATGGTCCGTACAATCGAGTCTAGAATGATAAGCATCGCATGTATTAAATTTTCGTGAGTTTCCGATTAGCGCAGGTTCACGGACCCTTCACGGACCCTTACACGGGGTCTGTGCCCTTGTATCCTTCGAAGTGTCTTTTTACCGAGTCTACACGGACCCTTACACGGACCCAGACACGGGGTCCGTGCCTTCCCGTTTCTTCACGACAAATTTCACCGCACCTACACGGACCCGGAGCCGGACCTGGGCACGGGGTCCGTATCCCTTCTTCTTCCCGAGTATTTCTGTTGCGCACCTACACGGACCCATACATGGACCCAGGCACGGGGTCCGTGTACTCCATATTTTTGGGAAATTTTATTGTGTCTTTGGAGTTTCATGTCTTGGGTTAGTACGATGATTAAAAGAGGTCAAGTCCCGAGGAAACTAGAATGTCATAAGTTATTCATTGAATTCGGTGGTGAGCACGTATGCCTACGTCTAAGCCTATGCAAGTTAAGTATTTAAATTTCATGTTTGTATGTGCAGCAGCGACTCCAAATGAAATCCAACGAATCCCTCAACGCCAAGTAAGTATGTCGACGTGCAATAAAATATTTTCAAGTTTTTGAGGTATGCTAAATGTCTTGTGACCAATGTATGTATGGGGTTGGAATGGTTTAAATCATGAACGGGGACCAACCCACCCCGTTAAAGAATGAACGGGTTTAGATCAGGATTGGAAAGCGTTAAATCATGAACGGGGACCAATCCGCCCGTTAAAGCATGAACGGGGATTTCATGTATGTGGCAGAGGATTCGTCCCTGTCAGCCCAATACTGTGGTTTAGTCTGATCAGACGATTTATATTATGGGTCACTTGCTTTGAAACATGCCTCTACGCAAAATGATGAAGTTTATATATGTTCATGTATGTACAAGTATGCAAGCATGTTTAAGAAAAGTTTTATGTTTATGGCACGTCTACGTATGTATGTAAGTTCAAGTTTAAGTGTAAGTTCAAGTTTCAAGTTATGTATGACCTATTTTAAAGTTGCATGCGGTTTTATTATGTAGTACTTGTTACTCCCTGTTCATACGTGTTGAGTCTTTAGACTCACTAGACTTGATCGATGCAGGTGAAGATGTTTTCGAGGAGACAAGGGGTGGGGACCAAGGAGCAAGCTTGGACTGAGCAGGAGGCTAAACCCGAGGACTGCCAAAGTTTAAGCTTTTATAAAAATGTTTAAATACTCTGATTTTATGTTACTGTTTGATGTTCGAGCAAATACTTTTGGTAGACATCATTTTGAGATTTTTCTGTTGCAACAATTTTTGATGACAAACAGTTATTTTATCAAATCTTGAAGGTTCACGAATTATTTAAGAAAATTTTTAATTTTTCGCAAATTTTGAATAGTAAAAGTACGGTACGTTACAATGTTACTCTCCTTTTTATGGAGAAAGAAGTGGAATCTGAATGAGCTGCAATTATTCTTGATTTTAAGCTATTAACGGCCTATTTAAGGTCACAATGCAACCATCAGATGGCTGTTAGACAATTGATATTGATCGGAGTGTATTGGTGGTCAATAATGTGATTAAAAAAAAGGGAATGTGGCTGTTCAAACTTTCAAGAACATAGTTGCATTAGGTTCCATGAATTCGAAAATATGGTGCTAAAACGAGGTGAAATTGTCTAGTAAAAATTCAGGTGTTCGGGTCTTCACACAATGCATGAAACTAGAACTGGACATGTAAATTAGTAATACTAGCTACATCTGAAGCTTAAGGTGGACACGCATCCAATCAGGGGCGGATGCACTTTAGGGCTGTAGCCCAGCTCACTTTTTTTTTACTGCTTAGTTAAAATTTCAGCCCATGTCCTAGTCCAATCCAGCCCAGCCCAACACAATTTCGGCCCACCTCAAAAACTATTGTTCTTCTTACAATTGCTCATTTGCTTGTTCTTCCTAATATTCGGTCCAATGGATTTAGATCCATTCTTA
This sequence comes from Primulina tabacum, assembly GCF_025594145.1. Taxonomy (NCBI): domain Eukaryota; kingdom Viridiplantae; phylum Streptophyta; class Magnoliopsida; order Lamiales; family Gesneriaceae; genus Primulina; species Primulina tabacum. Next base: position 44,942,543 of record NC_134551.1, read on the forward strand.
ATAATTCACCAATTACTTAATTAAATGTCATGGTGAATCACCATGACATTTAATTAAGTAAACTACTACATTTGCCCATTAAATTCTTCTCGCACAAAGTTTGAAAGATCAAGCGACAATTCTTCTTTAATAATATATAACTTATAATATTGAGTTCAAGCCTCCTGCAACTCTTATTCCTGGATCCGTCACTGCATCCAATTGCACATATATATCATGATTGTATGCAGGGCCCCGCTCCACTGCACATTAAAAATACACAAAAAAGTCTACATTCATGACAGTTCAGGGTATGTATTTATCTCCTGAAATGTATGGTTGCTAAATAATAACAAACAAATTGTGTAGTGGGTTTGAATTCTTGACTGATAAAGATGACTTGTGGGTAGCATCAATATAAATTGTCTTTACTTTCGCCTTTCTTCTTTAGGTTTAAATTGTGCTTGATGCATCCTATTTGAGAAACCCAACCTCTTTTCTCCCACTCAAAACTTCTTCCCATCCTAGATTTCTCTCTCCCTCACAGTATTTATTCTTGAATCTCTTCTTATTCCATTGCAGCAGACAGAGAGAGAGAGAGTCTCTGTGACTGTGCGTGCGTGCCTTAAAGAGAATAATGTTCCATCCGAAGAAGCCACCGAGTATGATTAACGCTCACGATCGTCCCGTGTGTGTTCAAGGGGACTCGGGGCTTGTTCTCACCACTGATCCAAAGCCTCGCCTTCGGTGGACCGTTGAACTTCATGAACGATTTGTCGATGCAGTTACGCAGCTTGGTGGCCCTGATAGTATGTATTTATAGTAATACACACTCACACCGTCACACGCATATACATACTCAGATACACACACACACATACACAAATAATTTCTTTGGTATATGTACTAAAAGAGATTTGATGATATTCTTTTTGAGTATTATTATGGTTATGTTAATCATGCTCTTTCTTAATGATTTGTACGTTATTTTCCTTTGTAACTCAGAGGCAACGCCGAAGACGATCATGAGAGTTATGGGGGTTAAGGGTCTAACTCTATATCATCTCAAGAGCCATCTTCAGGTTTACAGTCCTTTAATTTATTTTTGTTTCTCTAGAAACAAAAACTTTCCTTTTTAAATCTGAGTTCTATTGAGTTTATGGTGTAGGGTTACGAATATGTCAAAGTTTCTTGATTTTTTTTTCCCCAGAAATTCAGGTTGGGAAAGCAACCTCACAAGGAACTCAGTGATCATTCAATGAAAGATGGTAAGAGACTAGGTGGCTACATGCCCATATTAACTTGCGTGTTCTCTTTGGTATCCTTTTAGATGTATTCATTATTATTTTAATTATCTACTTGATTCAGCTTCATCGATCGAACTTCAACGAAACAATATTGCCTCGTCGTCTGGAATGCTTGGTCGCAGCATGAACGAGTACGATATATTATCATTTTGATCCCATTGGAACTTGGAATTAGGGATATGTTCTAGTGTTTTGGAGATTGGTAAAATTAAAATGTATATATGGATATCTTTTACTACATTTTCCCAAATTATTCATGCAATTATAGGATGCAAATGGAGGTGAACAGAAGACTCCATGAACAATTAGAGGTAATCTGCAAGATTAAACAACTGAAAATTGTTCTTTTTTATAATGATTTTACTTGTGTAATTGCTAGGAGTAAAAAAATTTATTTGGATACTGATAATTACAGGTGCAAAAACACCTGCAGTTGCGAATTGAGGCTCAAGGGAAATACATGCAGGCCATTCTTGAAAAAGCATGCCAAACTCTAGCGGGTGAAAACATGGCATCGGCCGCTACTGCTAGCGGGAGCTTCAACAAGATGCCGCCAAATATTGGCACCGAAACTTCCGGTATGAAAGGCTTCTGGCCACCGGTGAATTTCCCAACTCTTCAAGACCTCAACATATATGGAACCACTGATCATCAACTCGAAGAACAGCTTCATCATCAAACCATGGAGAGAACATCTTCCATGGACTCATTCATCCCGAGTAGCAACCACAACGATAGCAATTTTTTGACCAAAAAGAGGCCTAATCCATACAGTAACAGCAATGGGAAGAGCCCTTTAGTTTGGGCCGACGACTTAAGGCTCCAAGAATTGGGTGCAGCTGCTGCCTCATGTAATATTGATGATGCTCAAATTCATCCTGCGCCACAAATTTCCATTGATAAAGGGAGTAATATTGGTCCAGTGGGAGATCATATTTATGAAATGAAGCCTGTTTTATCTGGTGATCAAGCAGCATTGAGGGATAAGAAATTCAATGCCGGAAAGCTCGAAAATTGCCCATCTCCACGACACATGGTAGAGAGAATAAACCACCAGGCCATCAGTGCCGGAGGGGTGACAACACAAGGCCGAAACTCGCCGTTCGGGTGATTCGTGAATCCATCTTCATCACAACAGTTACAGTTAATTACGTGTTAACCGCGAGTACTTAATTTTAGTGTAAGTGTTAACACCAGAAGGAGTTGAAAGTTGGTTTGCTTACTATCACTAGTGTAATGAATGTCATCCTCTAATTTGTTATAAGATTTTGTACCATATATATATATATATATACTAGGAATGATCACGTGCGATGCACGTGGGTGATTAATAATGAAAAATATAATAACGAGATTTAGATAATTTTTAAAATTCTTTGAATAACATGTTGTTTATGAGTATTTATTAATCAAAATATATTAAAACACAATAAATAAAAATACATCATGAAGATAAATCATATATATTCACTTATTTATATAACATTTTTCAATTTGCATGATTATAACATAATGATTGCTCTCTCAAATTAACAAAGATATTTTTCATGCAAATATCATTCACAATGGAAAAAAATAAAAATAAAATTAAGAGAATAGTAAATTTTACTAAAACCAAAATCACAATGTATTTAAATGGAGTGCATATAGTGATTGTCAAATAAAATTCTCTTAATTAACTAAATTATCATAATGATGTTAAAATAAAACCCCTAAACTTGTTATTAAGTTAAATATCAATTGTGTTTTTGCTAACTTTTAACTCCTTGCGAATTTTGTTTTTCTTTTCTTAGAATAGATATTACACATCAACTCAAATATTTTAAACGGTATAGTAGCTCAATCGTCATGATTCGATTGATTTATCCAACATTGACAATTATTGCACTCCAACAATATCAATAATTACACTAATTGCAATATATGATAATCGACCTCATGATTTTGACTCTTATATATACCTATTGTAAGATCATGCATTTGCAGCTTTATTAAAAGTTATAATCGGGTAACGATGCAACATTAACTAAAATCTTTTAAAATCGTAAAACAACTCAAACGTCATATTTCGATTGTTATACCTTACATAAACAATTATTGCACCTAACAAATATGATATAGTTGTTATTTTACATTCTAGAAATCATTTTTCTAAATCAAATTTATTCTCACTAATCAAATAATTTCATCGAACACAAAGTAGTTTTAATTACTAATAATAATTTAAACACAAATATTAATTGTTAGGGTGACCACTCTATGTCCTCACCTATGTTTCATTAAGTTGCAATCATAGAAATAATGCACAATGAATTGGTAAACATAACTTAGTTAATTTAATAAGTGAGTAATATTAAATAACAATTTTGTTATTTTGAAATGTGAAAAATAGTTTTTATATATATAAATTCATCATATATAATGATAAATTAATTAATATGTAGAAAAGAGAAAAAATTATTTTTATGTATGTAATTTCATCGTATACAATTAGAAATTAATTAATAGGTTGAAAAGAACAAATAAGATAACAAATAATATATTATATGTGATGATTTCGTAATAAAATAATGCTAATATAATCATACTTTATATTATGTCTAGAACACAATTGAAAATTGATAACAAAATATATAATAATAAAAACTTTAATTTTAAAAACATTATTATCTAAAATATTATCAGAATACATAATGAATCATAAGTGAAATCACTAAATTATTGAGTAACTATTTATTTAATTATTACTTAAATCAATGTATAAAATAAAAGAAAAGATAAAATATAAATATTAAATATTCATTGGCAATCATAAAGAAATACACTAAGTTTAGTAACAAATTTTAGTTAGCAACAAAGAAAAATTATGGGTAAATTGATAAATTCAATATGCATTAATATTCAAAGGCATTTAAGATAGACAATAACCAAATATATAATAATAGAAACTTTAATTTTAAAAACATTATTATCTAAAATATTATCAGAATACATAATGAATCATAAGTGAAATCACTAAATTATTGAGTAACTATTTATTTAATTATTACTTAAATCAATGTATAAAATAAAAGAAAAGATAAAATATAAATATTAAATATTCATTGGCAACCATGAAGAAACACACTAAGTTTAGTAACAAATTTTAGTTAGCAACAAAGAAAAATTATGGGTAAATTGATAAATTCAATATGCATTAATATCCAAAGACATTTAAGATAGACAATAACCAAATATATAATAATAGAAACTTTAATTTT